>NC_084526.1:3718144-3810579 GCF_024500275.1 Phycodurus eques
TGATCGTGGACTTCAGGAGGCATCCTTCGCCACAGCTGCCCCTCACGTTGTCCAGCTGCCTTGTGTCAACCGTCGAGACCTTCAAGTTCCTGGGAATTACAGTCTTTCAGGACCTGAAGTGGGCGACCAACATCAACTCCGTCCTCAAAAAGGCCCAGCAGAGGATGTACTTCCTGCGGCTTCTGAGAAAGCACAGCCTGCCACAGGAGCTGCTGAGGCAGTTCTACACAGCGGTCATCGAATCGGTCCTGTGTTCTTCCATCACAGTCTGGTTTGGTGCTGCTACAAAAAAGGAAAAACTCCGACTGCAACGGACAATCAAAACTGCTGAAAGTATTGTCGGTACCCCCCTACCCACACTTGAGGACTTGCACGCTGCCAGAACTAAGACAAGAGCGTGCAAAATCCTCTCTGACCCTCCGCATCCCGGTCACTAGCTCTTCCAGCGCCTTCCCTCAGGTAGGTGCTACCGATCAATGCAAACTAGAACTAGCAGACATTCCAACAGCTTCTTCCCTCTAGCAATCAACTTCTTAAACAGGTAACCTACAATTCCATTGCAACATGCTGGCAATTTTTTGACTTGAGTTCGTTGTCACATTTCTGTGGGGCCAATTTTACATTACTCGTGCACTCACTGTAGTTGTCTTGCCACACTGCACTATTTGCATATCTGTTGTTTACCAATACTGGCCACTCATGCCAGAGTAGCATCTGCCCCATTTGCACACGAATTGAGGAGTATCTGCAACATTTGCTCAACCAACATTGTCCCAGATTATCGCACTACTCGTCACTTTAAACCACATACACTCCTTGAAGTCTCGGCGCCCTTTGCACAATGGTCATTGCACCGGACTATTGCAATATTAGTCATTCAAACTGCTCTAAGTGCTAGAGGACTCTGAGTCTTTTTGCACAATTGTCAAAAAACATTTATTGACTCTGAACCCGACTTGTCTCAAGTGCCCACCTGTTACCATGACATTAAAGACGTTTTTTTCCAAGGCCAAATCCCTTCCACCCCACAGACCTTATGACTGTGCTGTGGACTTGCTGCCTGGAATCACACCCCTACGAGGGAGGTTGTTCTCTCTTTCAGGGCCAGAACACAAGGCCATGAAGGAATACGTGGAAGAATCAATGGCAGCCGGGATCATGCGCCCATCTTCATCCCCTGCGGGAGCAGGATTTTTCTTTGTGGACAAAAAGGACAAGACCCTGCGACCCTGTATCGATTACCGGGGTCTCAACGAGATAACTGTAAAAAAACAGGTACCCTCTTCCTCTCATCTCCACCGCCTTTGAGTTCCTGGAGGGAGCCAAGATTTTCACCATACTAGATTTAAGAAATGCATATCATCTAGTCAGGATAAGGGAGGGGGGTGGATGGAAAACAGCATTCAACACACCAACGGGACATTATGAGTATTTGTTAATGCCTTTTGGACTTACTAACGCTCCAGCTGTTTTCCAAAACCTTGTCAATGATGTCCTGCGTGGCATGTTGAATGTATTTGTTAATTTGGACGACATTTTGATATTCTCCCCGGATGAGGAGACTCACATTCATGTCCGCTCTCTATTGCAGCGGTTACTGCAGAATCAACTATATGTCAAGGCTGAGAAATGTGAGTTCCACAAGGCGTCCGTTTCTTTTCTGGGTTTCGTCCTGGCTCAAGGTGAAGTCAAAATGGACCCTTGCAAAGTCGATGCCGTTATTAATTGGCTTACTCCCACGTCACGCAAAGATGTAAAAAGGTTCTTAGGGTTCACAAACTTCTACAGAAAATTCATCAGAAATTTCAGTTCCATAGCCTCTCCTTTGCATGATCTTACCTCGCCACACAGACCTTTTGTATGGAACCCGCTTTGTCAGGCAGCTTTTCAGAAACTTAAAATCGAGCTTTACCTCCGCTCCCATCCTTACTTTGCCAGATCTCAAACAGCAGTTTGTGGTAGAAGTCGATGCGTCTGATGCCGGAATAGGAGCAGTGCTCTCCCAGAAATCTCTCAAGGATAATAAATTTCATCGTTGTGCTTTTCTCTCCAAAAACTGACCCCAGCTGAGAGAAATTATGACATTGGTGACCGTCGGAGGACTCCGGCCCCGAACTACAAAGTGGGTCAGCGAGTTTGGCTCTCGACCAAACATATTCCACTCTGGGTGGAGTCCAAGAAGTTTGCTCCCAGGTTCGTTGGGCCCTTCCCCATCACAAAGATCATCAACCCTGTCACCATGAAGCTGAGTCTCCCAAGGTCGATACGGGTCCACCCTGCTTTTCCTACTCAAGCCAGCCCGGGAGTCTCCTCTGGTCCCGCCTTCCAGGTCTCCTCCTCCCACCCGGTTTGTGGATGGGGGCCCTGTCTTCTCTTCTTCTCTGTGAAGCGGCTGTTGTTAAAAAGGGTACGCAGTACACGGGAAGGGTTGAGGTGTGAAAGAGTGGGAGTGTGTGTCGTATGAGTAGTCACTAATAGTCACTAAAAATCAGAATCATCTTTATTTGCCAAGTATGTCCAAAACACACAAGGAATTTGTCTCCGGTAGTTGGAGCCGCTCTAGTACAACAGACAGTCAATTTACAGAACACTTTGGAGACATAAAGACTTTGACAAAAAACAATTGTGCAAAAAGATGCAGAGTCCTCTAGCACTTAGAGCAGTTCGAATGACTAATATTGCAATAGTCCGGTGCAATGACCATTGTGCAAAGGGTGCCGAGACTTCAAGGAGAGTATGCGGTTTAAAGTGACGAGTAGTGCGATCATCTGGGACAATGTTGGTTGTGCAAATGTTACAGATACTCCTCAATCAGTGTGCAAATGGAGCAGATGCTACTCTGGCATGAGTGGCCAGTATATGCAAATAGTGCAGCATGGCGAGACAACTACAGTGAGTGCACGAGTAATACATAATTGGCCCCACAGAAATGTGACAACGAACTCGAGTCAAAAAATTTCCAGCTTGTTGTAATGGAATTGTAGGTTAGGTGTTTAAGAAGTTGATCGCAAGAGGGAAGAAGCTGTTGGAATGTCTACTAGTTCTAGTTTGCGTTGATCGGTAGCGCCGACCTGAGGGAAGGAGCTGGAAGAGCTGGTGACCGGGGTGCAGTTCTGGCAGCGTGCAAGTCCTCAATGGTGGGTAGGGGGTGCCGACAATCCTTTCAGCAGTTTTGATTGTCCGTTGCAGTCGGAGTTTGTCCTTTTTTGTAGCAGCACCAAACCAGACTGTGATGGAAGAACACAGGACTGATTTGATGACTGCTGTGTAGAACTGTCTCAGCAGCTCCGGTGGCAGGCCGTGTATTCTCAGAAGCCGCAGGAAGTACATCCTCTGCTGGGCCTTTTTGAGGACGGAGTTGATGTTGGTCGCCTACTTCAGGTCCTGAGAGATTGTAATTCCCAGGAACTTGAAGGTCTCGACGGTTGACACAAGGCAGCTGGACAACGTGAGGGGCAGCTGTGGCGAAGGATGCCTCCTGACGTCCACGATCATCTCTACCGTCTTGAGCGTGTTCAGCTCCAGGTTGTGTCGGCCGCACCACAGCTCCAGCCGATCTGCTTCCTGTCGATATGCAGACTCGTCACCGTCCTTGATGAGGCTGATGACAGTGGTGTCATCTGTAAACTTCAGGAGCTTGACAGTCGGGTTCGCTGAGGTGCAGTCGTTCGTGGAGAGAGAGAAGAGCAGCGGAGAGAGGACACAACCTTGGGGCGCCCCAGTGCTGATGCTGCGTGTGGATGAGGTGGCCTCCCCCAGCCTGACCTGCTGTGTCCTGCCCGTCAGAAAGCTGTAAATCCACTGGCAGATGGCAGGTGAGACGCTGAGCTGGAGAAGCTTGGAGGAAAGGAGTTCAGGGATGATGGTGTTGAACGCTGAGCTGAAGTCCACGAACAGGATCCTCACGTAGGTCCCTGCACTGTCGAGGTATTCTAGGATGAAGTGCAGTCCCATGTTGACTGCATCATCCGCAGACCTGTTCGCTTGGTTGGCAAACTGCAGGGGGTCCAGCAGGGGACCTGTGACACTCGAGGTGGTCCAGCACGAGACGTTCGAAGGACTTCATGACCACAGATGTCAAAGCGACAGGCCTGTAGTCATTCAGACCAGAGATTGCAGGTTTCTTGGGGACTGGAATGATGGTGGAGCGTTTGAAACAGGATGGAACTTCACACATTTCCAAAGATCTGTTGAAGATCTGAGTGAAGACTGGAGCGAGCTGGTCCGCGCAAAATTTGAGGCAGGATGGCGACACATGGTCCGGGCCTGCCGCTTTGTTAATCTTCTGTTGTTTGAAGATGCGTCTCACATCCTGTTCATGGATGGTTAACGCAGAAGTCAGAGGTGTGGTTGTGGTCGCGGGTGCGGCCGGGTGGGTGTGTGGTGTGAAACTGTCCTTTTCAAATCTGCAGTAGAAGGTATTCAAGTCGTTGGCTAGTGTGCTATTGTTCTCAGCTTGGGGGGATCGTCGCTTGTAATTAGTCAGCGATTGGAATGCATGCCAGACTGATTTAGAGTCGTTCGTGCTAAACTGTTTTTCCAACTTTGCTGCATAGATCCTCTTTGCAATGTTAATTTCTTTAGTAAGCTGGTTTCTAGCTCGATTATACAGGGCCCTGTCCCCGCTCTGATATGCATCTTCCTTAGCTTGGCGAAGCTGCTTAAGTTTAGCAGTGAACCACGGCTTGTTGTTGTTGAATGTCCGAAATGATTTTGTTGGTACACAAACCTCTTCACAGAAACTGATATAGGATGTGACAGTGTCCGTATATTCATCCAGGCTGCCAGCTGGATTTTCAGACACTCCAGTCTGTGCAGTCTAAACAGCTTTGAAGTTCCATCTTGGCTTCATTGGTCCACTTTTTGACTGTTTTCACTGTAGGCTTCGCACATTTAAGTTCTTGCCTGTACGTCGGTTTTAAGTGAATTAAGCAGTGATCAGACGAGCCCAGGGTTGCACAAGGTATAGCACGGTATGCGTTTTTTACCGTAGTGTAGCAGTGGTCTAAAGTATTATTTTCCCTGGTAGGACAGTCGATGTGCTGCTTGTATTTAGGGAGTTCGTGGTTGAGTTTAGCTTTGTTAAAGTCCCCGAGAATAATGAGGGGTGAGTCCGGGTGTTTTTTTTCCAATTTCGTTGACTTGTTCGGCGAGCGTTAGCAATGCGGCATTCGTGTTAGCTGGAGGTGTAATATAGACTCCAGCCAGTATAAACGATGCAAACTCAGCAGCATGTGTGATCTGTACTAAACATAACTCACAAGGAAATGTGAGACCAAAAAGAGGACAGTTTCCTCAAGCAAAATATCAGTTCCACACGATACACATGGATTTCATTGAGTTGAACACATCAAAACAATACAAATATTGTTTGGTGATAATTGATGCATTTACCAAATGGGTGGAAATAGTACCAACCATCCCACCCAGATGCGATTACAGTGGCAAAGGCACTCTGTAAACACATTATCCCACAATATGGGATACCACAAATTATTTGGAAGCCATTTCGTAATAATGTAGTTGAAAAAAACAGGACAAAATCTGGGCATAACATCGAAACATCACTGCACCTATCACCCACAAAGTGCAGGCCTTGTAGAGAGAACAAATGGAACGATCAAAAGGTGATTGAAAAAAATGGCATGGCAGAAACCGTAAGAGCATTGCCTGACTGTTTAGATTTAGTTAAACTTTATATGAGAATGGTAAAAAGAAGTGGTCCAATGAGTCCGTTTGAAATGATGGCAGACCATTTAAATTACCAGTAACTCATTTTCCACTAACGCCTGAACAAATGCAAGAGATTAATCTAAGTGACTATATGAGGACATTATTGAAAGATAAAGAAGCAGCAATGTGTAAACACCTGCCAGATGAACCTTTGTCTTTCCAGGAGGGCCAAAAACCCATCAAACCTATTGACTGGGTCCTCATCAGTCATAAAGCAGAAGTGCTGGTCTAGTCCAAGGTGGGACGGACCTTTTCAAGTTCTGCTGACAACACCTACTGCTGTGCGGATTGCAGAGCGCCCCTCCTGGATCCACTTGCCGCACAGCAAAAGGCAGGTACCACTGGCATGCAGCTCGGCGGAGGCTGACTACAAAGGGTGGTAGGTGTATAGAGCCTATTCGTCTCAATGTCAGTGAAGAGGGAAGCTTGCCTCCTAGAACTCCCCCAGCTGTTTGGGAGCTGTGAAGCCGCAGGGCCTGACCTCCAGCAGATGGTGGCAGTGGAGGTGCCACAGATTGCCTCCATGCCGGTTGAGGAGCGCAAATGTGATCTCAGCGCACAGTCCGTGACATCTGGACTCAGCACACAATCAGTGACATCTGGAAAGACAGAGGCTCTTCTCGACAGCCTAAAGACTCCTGAACGCAACAAACTGAGGAGCATGAGGACAACAAGAAAAAAAGACAATACAGACGGTAATGTGCCTCATTTGTGCAGGAATAACCCTAGCCATTCTACCCTTGCTATAGCCACTATCGACCAGCAGAGGTCCGACGATGCGTGGCGCAGGAACATCATGGAACATTACGCACGTATACCACACTAACGTCTGGTACAGATATGCCACCATGATTGCCCGAGTTAGAAATCGGACAAAGTGTTATGTACTAAAATGTCTGTGTCATCAACACACCCTAACCTTGATGCAATTCTACTGGACGTGAATCTGACTGAACGTGTCACAGAATTTGTTTTAAAGGGAAGATTAACAAATAGAGCTGTACTTTCTCACATCACATTGCAAAATGGGACATTAATAGAGCAAGTAGTTCGACCATCGTGTGCCTGAATGTATGCGTTTCGACAGGTTAATCTTACATCCTCAATAACTTCTAAGGTACACACTGCAAAAAATGTCTCCTTTCCATAATGTTTCACACATAATGGGACCACCGCAGTAGGGGCACTACCAGCTAATGTATGCCATGATACTGAAATAGCGTTCGTGAGCAATAATGCCCAGTCTGCTGAAGGTAAAGACATATTCGTACAACTTGCCCCTTGCCCATTAGGTCACATCTGTTCCCTAAGAGCGTATCAAGGTCATCCTGCAAACAAAACCACTTACGCTATTGATGTTTTATTGGCTTTGTGGACATAAACTGTATTTACACCTGCCAGCATCCTGGATAGGTGTTTAGGCACCAGTGCGCATACAAGATCATACATACATCTTGTCGGCAGCAAGCCAAATTGATATACAGCAACGGAAAAAATTAGACATCAAAACACCAGAAATTAAACCACATGACGCCATACGGGGTTCCAATGTTCCATATGACCATAAACTCTGGAGCACTGGAAACAACATGGTATTGTCATTGTTTCCATGTTTAGGTGTAGGAAAAATAATTCTAAGAATAGAGACCATTGATTATCAATTGGGGTTATTTATGAATGCTAGTATAAAAGCTTGGGAAGATGCAAATGAAGAAATATCAAACATGCGATTGATGGTATTGCAAAATAGAATGGTCTTAGATCTGCTGACTGCAGCGCAAGGAGGAGTTTGTGTCCTGGTAAATGACACTTGCTGTACATTCATTCCTGACAATGTTGCTGATGGAAAAGAAGTGGCTGCCGCCATACAGACAATGAAAGATGTGAGTTTTTTGAAACATGAGATTTTGTCAACAAGGGATTCGATCCCTTTTCTTGGTTTACGTCTGTTGGATGAACGAGTTTCCTCCTCAAAATTTGCACTCCAATTCTAATAATTCTATTATTGTTTTGCCTATTTACTGGTTGCATCTTTCCTTGTCTTCGCGGCATGATGACTAAAATGGTGAATAAGTATGTTTCTGGCATCATGCTAAGCGATGAATACTTGTCACTCCTAAAAGCAGAAACAACTGATGTGTAATGAAATGTCACGTTATGATGAGTACCATAGAAACCTGTAAAAACGGAATGTGGTATTTTGATGTCAATGTGATGTTCATACGATAAATAGGAGGGAAATGTGAAAGATAGTGAACATAGGTTATCAAATGACCACACACACCTAATGACCATGACTATATCAGGGCATGTTTTTGTACTTGTGTTTCATACTCTCATACCATGAAATGTAACCACCCACCAAATGTTAATAAAAAGACCTACGCAAGGACAGGCACCTCAGAGGAGTTGGGAGAGATAAGCGTGGTGCTTGTTCTTGTAGCTGCTCTCACTTTGCAAAGTTACATCATTGACTCAAGTTGTTGTCTTCCTTCTGTCTCGTTCCTTGGTGTGAGCGTGTTATTTAAAATAACCCTGACAACAATCCCCTCAAAAGGTGTTGGAACGGCAAGGTCAATTCCTTTGTTTTTGTTGTATACTGAAGACATTTGGGTTTCAGATCAAAAGATGAATATGCAACAAAAGTTCAGAATTCCAGCTTTCATTTCATAGTATTTACACAATGCAGCCCTATGGGGGCACAAGCCAGTGCAAACTTTAGAATTCACTAGTTTTATAACTTTGTAGTGCCAGATTTGTATAGCACGTGATCCTTGTATTACTTTAAAGCACCAGATTTATCGTTTATTTATGCACCCTTTGAAACGGCGTATCTTATACCATGTGACACTTTTATTGCTTTATGACTCTTTATAATACCAGTTTTATTGTTTTAATTGTGTCATGTGATCAGAACACAAACCCTAAAGGTCAAAGCCATACAACTGTCAAAACACGAACTGTCAAAAGATACAGTGGGCAAAAAAATATTTAGTCAGCCACCAATTGAGCAGGTTCTCTCACTTAAAAAGATGAGAAAGGCCTGTAATTTTCATCATAGGTATACCTCACATATGAGAGACAAAATGAGGAAAGAAAATCCAGAAAATCACATTGACTGATTTTTATAGAATTTATTAGCTAATTATGGTGGAAAATAAGTATTTGGTCACCTACAAACAAGATTTCTGGCTCTCACAGAACTGTAACTACTTCTTTAAGAGGCTCCTCTGTCCTCCACTCGTTATTTGTATTAATGGCACCTGTTTTAACTCGTTATCAGTATAAAAGGCACCTGTCCACAACCTCAAACATTCAAACTCCAATATGGCCAAGACCAAAGAGCTGTCAAAGGACACCAGAGAAAAAATTGTAGCCCTGCACCAGACTGGGAAGACTGAATCTGCAATCTCTGCAATCTGCCTAGCGACAGCCCTAAAACATCGCTTCTCCAGAGGAGATCTGCATGAAGGAATGGGCCAAAATACCAGCAGCAGTGTGTGAAAGACTTGTGAAGACTTACAGAAAACATTTGACCGCTGTCATTGCCAACAAAGGGTATATTAAGTATTCAGATGAACCTTTGAAGCAAGTACTTATTTTCCACCATAATTTGCTAATAAATTCTTTAAATATCAGACAATGTGATTTTCTGGATTTTTATTTTCTCATTTTATCTCTCATGGGTGAGGTATACCTATGATGAAAATTACAGGCCTCTCTCATCTTTTTTGTTTCTGATTTTAGTTTTATCATTTACAGCATTAAAAAAAAAATCCAATCGACAATGAATATTTGGCTCAGGCATAGTGTTATAATACTTACCAGATAGTTGTCCCGAAAAAACTCTGAGAGTTCCAGACTGATGATGTCATCATCCAAAGGCAGTAGATGGAAGCCCCATTCATCCATTGACACGTCTACAAAAAACAAGGGCAAAATAATTGCAACACTTTTAATGACACTGATGACCTGCAACGAATCTAAGAGGCACAAGAGATCTTACTTCCAAAGACCCCCTGCTCCTCCAGCACTGTCTCACATGCATAAAACTGAAAGACAGACCATGGGTAGTACATTACTCTCAATAACTTCAAAGCAAGTAAATTAAGGTTTGTTTTGGTTTAAACACCAGAATATCAGATACCTTCTGAGGGGTAAATATAATTTTGTATTTTCTGAATTTCCCTCCAACTTTGTCTGCATTTACCACATCTGTAGAGAGAAGGCATGAACCAGGAAATTGGCAGAAATTAGCTGCCTGAAGCAAAATTTTATATTCTTTTGAGCATTCGTCTATTCATACAGTAACATTTTCTATTGAGAAACATCCTAATTCATATTTTAAAAAACAGTAGACATTATAAACAAGAGCAGCCACCAAATTTGCTTTTTGCAGGTTCAGTCAACTGTTAATTGTTGGCAAGGTTGTGAATTGTGAATGATTAATCCAATATAAACTCATTAAACAATTAATAAACACAAAATAGGAGGACAAACTTACCAGATATCCACTTCACTGTTTTTATTCTTGGTCGTATCAGAAAACAGAGCCTCAAGAGAGTTAAGTCATACTGTCAGATATCTACATGTTGAATTATGCTGAACAGTATAGGCCTCTTTATAATCCCGCGGTCGCGCGGCCGACAACGCCGCAATGCATCACGTGACCGACGAATTGCCCCGCGCCGCCCGTCTGCGTAGCTTGACGCGCACACATCAAAAATAGTTGCTGCGCGTCGAACGCCGCGGAGATCATCTCTCATGATTGGTCCGTTTTAGTCACATGCTGTGATGATATAGTCAGCGTTCCCCTTGGTTCCACATACCACCGATTTTGCAGCATAATTAAAAGGTATCATTTGGTTATCTCATTCCATTTGTTCTAGCAGACCCTGTTCCACGGTCGCTATTGTTCTTGCTTTGTTCCTTGTTCCTGAAAGTAAAGTAAAAACGGCTACCAGAATTGGCCAAAATAATGCAGAGGAAACTCCACCCTGCGGTGTCCTAGCCAATACCAGCCGTAGTGACACCCCCGACTTGGAGGTGAACTGCAGTACATTTTCAAAACTGCGCGCATGGGTTGCGCTCGAGTATAAAGGCAAATTATGCGTGGGACAGCCGCAGTGACGTCAGCGCGGTCGCCATCCGCGTGAGTATAAAGAAGCCTTATGTTTGTATGTATGTTTGTGTGTATATGATGAGTACTCACTGATCTGATGTGCTACTTATGGGTTTATATTCTACTTTGTATAGTTTGTCAACCTCATGTTGCTGGTGAAAGAACAGAGAGAGAATTAATGTTTTTATATATGAATTGTTATTCATTAGAGAGAAGAATAAATTCAAGCAGTGAATCACCTTCAGAATGGAAACGTTGGCGATACGATCCAAAGGGCTCATCAAGTCTGCCTCAATAAAAAGGTCTTTCTTTCCTGGAAGCTATACCGGGAAAAAAATTGGGTTAAATGAGGATGTGAGTGATGAAAAATACATATTAAGAATTACACTGGGGCAAGTTACCTAATATACAGTTGGAAAAGTTTATACACCCACAATCTCATCAGCCACCCTAATATACTGTTTCAAGTCACTAATTTTACATACAAGAGAAAAACAACTGGCAAACATACTGTGAGAAATAAACAAGTGGAAATAGCACAAAGTAAAACAGTAGAAAACAGTGAAAGTACTACTAGTGTTGTGTAAAATATGTACATCAATAATCAGATAGAGAATGTGACTCTCGCTCAACTGCCTTTTCAATGGCCCGGTCGATTGCCTTTTACTTGAAGGGTGCATCGATTCATAGGCTTTTCATCACGTTCAGTATGATGAGGGTGTGCACTTGAGCAAAGCACATTTAAATACAGAACCAAATGCTTAAATGTGTTGACACAGCCCATCGAAAAATTCCTGAACATCACAGTTCTGAGGACCGGGGTTCAATCCCCGGCCCCGCCTGTGTGGAGTTTGCGTGTTCTCCCCGTGCCGGCGTGGGTTTCACTCCGGTTTCCTCTCACATCCCAAAAACATGCATTAATTGGAGACTCTAAATTGCCCGTAGGTGTGAATGTGAGCGCGAATGGTTGGTTGTTTGTTTGTATGTGCCCTGCGATTGGCTGGCAACCAGTTCAGGCCTCCTGCCCGATGATAGCTGGGATAGGCTCCAGCACGCCCGCAACCTTAGTGAGGAGAAGCGGCTCAGAAAATGGATGGATGGGTGGATGGATAAAACATGATTTTGGTGCATTAAAGACAAACTAAAAATAGATGACAATGTGATGCTCCTGGGAGATATATATATATATATATATATATATATATATCTTTGTTTAAGCCATTAATTCTCAAGTGTGGTAAAAGGATAAAAGTGACCGAATTCAATTTCAAACTGTGCATAATGTTACAGTGGTAAAACCCCTTTTTTTTTTTTTTTAGTTATTATTATTTTTTTTTTTTTTTTTTTTTAAATGCGGTACAGTACATTGTCTATGTATTTTGTTGTCTTTTACTCTGTTCTCAGGTCGGCATTGCAAATCTGTTAAAATTCAAAATAAACAGTTTAATTAAATAAAAAATAGAAAATGATAAAATAAACAACTTTGAATGATGCATCAACATGACCCTTGGATGTTTATAGTCAAGCCCAAAATTATTCATACCCCTGGCAAATTTTGATTTAACGTTAACTTTATTTATCCAGAAAGATTTTTCTGGGGTGTAAAAACAATAGGCATAAGATGTACAAGCGGCATCGCTTTGGGAAAAATCTTGCTGCTTTTATTTACATTTAAACAAAAAGAGGCATGTTCAACGTTATTAATTCCCTTGACAGCAAACTGTCAACGTCTATGGGGAAAATAAAAAATAAATAAATAAATAAATAAAAATAAAAAAAGTACAAAGTGCTATATATTCTAAATACAGTCCCCCCCAAAAGTATTCGAACGGCAAGGTCAATTTCGTTGTTTTTGCTGGATACTGAAGACATTTGGATTTCATATCAGAAGATGAATACAAGACAAAAGTTCAGAATTCCTTTGAAGTCACCCACTTTTCAAGTGAGCAAAAGTATTGGAACATATTAAATTAACTTAAAGTGAATAATATTTAAAATTTGGTGGCATAACCCTTACTTGCAATAACTGCATCAAGCCTTTGATTATTGTCCGTTTATTGATTTGGTCAGTCTAAGACCTTCAACTTTTTCCTCCCTGATGAAGTCCTTTGTTGTGTTGGCAGTGTGTTTTGTGTCATTGTCTTGTTCCATGATGCATTTTTTCTGTAATCTGCCAGACAAAATGGCTTTATAGACTTCAGAAATCATTCTGCTGCTCCCATCATGAATTCCATAATCAATAAAGACGAGTGAGCCCGTTCCAGAAACAGCCAAGCAAGCCCAAGTCATGACATTACCTCCACCATGATTCACATATGAGGTTGTCTGTTTTGGATCATAAGCAGATCCTTTCTTTCCCCATACTTTTGCTATCCATCATTTCGAGGTTAATCTTGGTCTCATCAGTCCATAAAACCAATCCGGCCTTCCGATGCTTTTTGATGATGAGTGATTTGCATCTTGTGGTATGGCCTCTATATTTCTTCTCTCAAAGTCTTCTTCAACCAGTGGATTGTGCACAATACCTTCACCCCCGCCCTGTGGAGGTTGACAGAAAAATGCATCCAAACTAATCGGGAGAAGCTTTATCATGCAACAAGACAATGACCCAAAACGCACTGGCAACACAACAATGGATTTCATCTGGGGGAAAAAGTGGAAGGAAGGCCTTAGCAAGTCAATCACCGGACCTCAACACATAGAGCATGCATTTTACCTCCGGAAGAGAAGAAAGCAGGGAGAAACCCCCAGAAGATGGCGCCTACCAGTGTGGTCGCCTCGGTAACGCGCTCTCTAGTATTGTCTGTGTTTTTGTGTTTTTCGTCCGTCTTTGGAGACCTTACACGACTCACTTACCCAAGTGCTAGAGGACTGTGCATCTTTTTGCACAATTGTTTTTTGTCAATGTCTTTATGTCTCCAAAGTGTTCTGTAAATTGACTGTCTGTTGTACTAGAGCGGCTCCAACTACCGGAGACAAATTCCTTGTTTGTTTCAGAATCATCTTTATTTGCCAAGTATGTCCAAAACACACAAGAACTGAAGGAGGCTGAAGTAAAGGCCTGCAAAAAAAACTGTCGCTACACTATATTTGTTATTTTCCGTAGTGAAAAGTGTATATGATTGTTACGTTTTTATTTATTTATTTCCAGATCTGTGTGACAGACCACCAAGGACTCCACTAAGAGGTTTGATGAAGATCTGATATTGTATTTCAAAATAAAAGTCTCAGAAAACTAATAAACTACATTTTTAATGCATCTCAAGATTCAAATTAACCTTGCTGGTTGCATTCCTTAACCGAAGAGCATTGATGTCCGTATTATTGGGAAGCTTGTATTTTGAAGGTGGCTTTCGCCGCGAGTTGCCGACTTATTACCGTAATCCCTAGTATGAACAAAAGTAGGGGCGGCTAGCTTGATTGCTACTTTACGAGTGGAGGCTGGCTTGACCAGATATATAGCTTGATCGCTATACATCTACTGGGGGCGTGCCTTTAGCATCCTCATCCATGCGCACCCTTCCCCCTTTACGTCGGCATGCTGTCCTCAGCCAGGTCCCCTTTTACTCTTTATAAGCAGCGTGTCGGCAGGAAATGCTCCCAGTCAGTCAAGCGGATCGCTCATCACACAACAACATTTATAGATTTGGGAAGTCTGTGCACAAATAAGGCGCGCCGCATTATTAGTGCACTCCGTCCATTTTGGAGAAAATTTACGACTTTTAAGTGCGCCTTATGGCCGTGAAAATACGGTATTGTATTGTGTTGGTATGTCAAGTCTGCACTAAGTTGCTGATTTAATGTGGCTTCAACTACACTAATATTTAACTTACTGCTTCATGTTGATGACATCATTCTGTAACTCGTGTGGCGTACATTACCAAGTAATGGGTACGGTTAAGTTGATGCTTTTTTTGTCGTGTGGATAAGTTATATTCCTGGCACTTGGCAGCTGCCAAAAGCAACTAAACTGTTACTTTTTTCTGAGTTACTTTTGAAATCAAGCAATCAGCAAAGTAACTAAGTTAATTTTAAGCTCAAGTAATCAGTAAAGTAACTAAGTTACTTTCTCAAGGTAACTGGCAACACAGGTCCTGAGTTGTTTCACACATGTAGATGTAAATACCATGAAAATAAAAGGTGGAATTCTGAACTTTTGTCTCATATTCATCTTTTGATCTGAACCCAAATGTCTTCAGTATTCAACAAAAACAAAGGAATTGACCTTGCCCTTGCAATACTTTTGGAGGGGACTGAAGTTCAAGCTATTCTAAAGCATCCTAATTTCCCTGATTGATTGGTAATGGGAACAGCTATTTTAATCAACTTAAAGGTCCCCTATTTTGGCTATTTAGACCTCCATAGAGTGACTCTCTAACGTGAACTTTGTATAAAAGTGTCAATTTCCTTAAAAAAAAAAAAAAAAAAAAAAAAAAAAAACACCTTGGTTTTGTCATGAGTGTCCAGAAAAGGACCCTCTGAAAGCTACTTCTGTTTGACCCAGTTCTGTATCCGCTTTGTCCATATTTGGCTAAGACTGCCCCATGTCCTCTGATTGGTTGCCTCTGTGTAGAAGACCCATTTGTCAGAGCACACGTGTTTGCTATGTTGACAGCGCTGGCTTGGGAGCGGAAAGGGAAGGCAGAGATCTTCGCTAGTGAGTAGATAAGCTCAAGAAATTCGAATGACCTGATTTCAGGCCTCTCGGCAGAAAAACGTCTGGAATTCAGAAATGGATGGATGATTTTAATTCATATTTCACGTTAACTGACGCACCATAGAGATAATATTCCATACCAAATACTAGTAAAAGTTGGTTAAGCAAAAAACAGCAGCTCTCTGCTGTTGGTTTGTGGACAGTCATGTACATTAGTAAAATATAGTACATTTTCAACATCAAGAGCTATTTAATCCTTACAAGGGATGTTATATGCTGCATACTGCATTTCATTACGATATTTTATGATTTTTCTTTTTGTTTTGTGTTGTCTCTTGTAACCAAAACGCTGCACATTTCTCTGGTGGAGGAAACTTCAGTGCGGTTAGGAGGATGTAAGCCTTTTGTTTATCTATCGCCGCACATCTAACTGGGCACCTTTTTTTGTTTAATTGTCAAAGAACACAGATTTTTCACAACACGCATACGTGCTCTGCATTGCACCCTTCTTATGAACTGAACTTCCCACGCAATGTTCTGTTGACGGTATTTATCCAGTATTTGAGTCATTACCCAACGCTGCACTGATTGTGTCGTGAAAACTTTGATCTCAAGGTCAATCGAGGAAGTTTGTGGTTGGGAAGCTGTTAATTATACAATTGTTTCGGGACGAATTCCGTCAAATATTAACTGCTTTTTGGTTTTCCAGAATTGTTCTTTTTTTGTTTTGGTATTTTATTAAAGTTAGCATGGGTGAGACCGTGTGTCACTTTATCAAAAGGGGGGATGGTGTCTAAAGTGGTTTGTTTTTTATTTCTTCTCTTCTTTTTGTTGTTTGGTTTTGTTTTTGGTTTTGCCTTGTTTTGTCCTCTAGAGTACTTACTGAAATTCTTAGGTGATACTGGCATACAGTCAGCAAAAATAAATTTTAACTGGCCTGAAAAACTACATTTCAAACCCCAGACTTTAGACGTAAAATCTAATGAGGATACAGATGTTATGTGTTAAATATATTGTAGAAGTTATCATTTATTTGCTTAGCTTGCATTAGTATTATGGACAATTTTTAGAAAGAAAGATGTCTCGCATTCAAGAAGATGACTCAGCATCATCCGATGGAAGGGCGCCTTGACCAAGGACGCGATCGGATGTGGTCGGGGACGTGACAGGTGTTGGTCTGGTCCCATGTTTTGTGTTGTGTCCGTGCGAAAGGCACAAGATGATAAATCCCAACGATACTGTTGCGAAAGGGGCTAACAAAACAACGTGATAATCGGCGAACCAATAACGAGTGACCCATTTGGAGCCTCGACCGTAAGTCTATTTTTTATAGTGTTGGGTAAGATAAATCCAATATTATGTTTTGGCATAAGTTGCAGGTCCTGGATCAGTAATTATGCCTAACTGACTGTGTCATTGGCATCCCTTGTAACAAAAAAATGCTGCGGCAGATTTTATCCAACGGAGGAAAGTCTTTCGATTGCCAGACTACTCAAAAACCTTCACTTGTTAGCCACATGACCTTGTGTTGACACAGACACGGGCTTTTGGGGGAAGGAAAAGTACCTAGCTGGAGCTTTTATTGCACCTGAATTTTTGTAATGTGTCTACAGCAATTTTTATGTATTTACATTGAGTAATGTTTTCATTATCATTCTCCAGGATAATGATAATATACAAATGTTAGATTGGTATAATGCTGATAATGGCTAATGAGTTAAACAATATTGACTTTATACTGATAATGTATATAAGGAAATAACGATCAATGCGCTTACAAAAGTGTGTCTAGATATGGTAGACATGTTAAAGAAAGAATTGAAGTAAGGGGTAGTAGCACATCCATCCATCCATTTTCTTCCGCTTATCCGGGGTCACGTCGTGGGGGCAGTAGCTTTAGCAGGGAAGTCCAGACTTCCCTCACCCCAGCCACTTCGTCCAGCTCTTCCGGGGGGATCCCAAGGTGTTCCCAGGCCAGCCGGAAGACAATCTCTCCAACGTGTCCTGGGTCGTCCCTGTATCCCTTGTATCCGGGATCTTGTTCTTTTGACCCACAGCTCGTGACCATAGGTGAGGGTAGCAACGTAGATCGACCGGTAAATTGAGAGCTTTGCCTTTCGGCTTAACTTCTTCTTCACCACAACGGACTGATACAAAGTCCACATCACTGCAGACGCTGCACCGATCCGCCTGTCGATTTCCCGTTCCATTCTTCCCTCACTCGTGAACAAGACGCCAAGATACCTGAACTCCACCCCTTGGGGGAGGATCTAATCCCCGAACTGGAGAGGGCACTCTACCCTTTTCCGACTGAGTTCCATGGTCTCAGATTTGGAGGTGCTGATTTTCATCGCTTCACCCTCGGCTGTGAACCGCTCCAGTAAGACTTGGATATCACGACTTGATAAAGCCAACAGAACCACATCATCTGCAAAAAGCAGAGATACAATACTGAAGCCACCAAACCGGACCCCCCACAATACTGAAGCCACCAAACCAGACCCCCTCTCTCTGGTCGTACAGGGACCTAGCTGCCCGTATCAGCGGGTCGGTACTCCATAGTCCCGAAGCACCCCCCACAGGACTCACCACTGGTGTCCACCAACGGTTCAGAGGTTGCCGCCACAAAAGGTACCGATCACCTTACGGCCACAGCTCCGGTCCTCAGCAATAGAGGCACGGACCATAGTCCACTCAGACTCAATGTCCCCTACCTCCCCATCATGCCCTTCCAGGTCTCACTGTCATTGCCCACGTGAGCATTGAAGTCCCCCAGCAGTCCCCAGTGCGAGCGCTCTCCAGCACCCCCTCCAAGGACTCCAAAAAGGCTGGGTACTCTGAACTGCTGTTGGTGCATATGCACAAACAACAGTCAGGAGTCATGCCCTCACCTGAAGGCAAAGAGAGGCTACCCTCTCGTCCACCGGGGTGAACTTCAATGTACAGGCGCCAAGCCGGGGAGCAATAAGTATACCCACACCTGCTCGGCGCCTCAAACCATGGGCAACTCCAGAGTGGAAGAGAGTACAATCCCTTGCAAGAGGACTGGTACCAAAGGCCAACGCGTGTGTAGAGGCGAGCCCGACGATATCAGGTCGGATCTTCTCGACCTCACACACCAGCTCGGGCTCCTTCCCTGTCAGAGAGGTGACATTTGAAGTCTCTAGAGCCAGCTTCTGTAGCCGGGGATCGTATCGCCAAGGTCCCTCACCGTCCAGCTCACACTGCACCCGACCCCTATGGCCTCTCGCACAGGTGGTGAGCCCATGGGAAGGAGGACCCATATTACCCTTTCGGGCTATGCCCTGGCAGGCCCCATGGCTGCAGGCCTGGCCACCAGGCGCTCACTTTCGAGCCCCACCTCCAGGCCTAGCTCCAGAGGGGGGCCCCGTTGACCCGCGTTCAGTCAAGGGAAAACACGATCCAATACTTTTACTCATCATAGGGGTCTTTGGAGCCATGCTTTGTCCGGTCCTTCACCTAGACCTGTTTGCCATGGGTGACCCTGCCAAGAGGATAAAGCCCCAGACAACTTAGCACCTAGGATCATTGGTACCCACATTCCCCTCCACCACGATAAGGTGACGGCTCAAGGAGGGGGGGGGTTGTAGCACAATTAACCAAAATTGTTCTCAGAATTGTATTACAATACTTGCTTTCCTCTCCCAACAGCTTTCTAACAGATTACAATTAGACTTCAGAACACATGGTAGCTACCACCCAAAAATAAATACTGGAAAGTCAATTAAATTAGGTCAAGTATATATTTGACTTTTCACCGATTTTATCAGCCTGATCGGTATTGGCCGATAATTAGCATTTCTGCTGATGGCTTTGTCATAATACGCCGATCCGATCAGCTCCGCAAAAGACATTTACTCCGTGTTGTCATCGTGCACAGTATATTTGAATCCAAAGCTAGTTTATTTTTAGCCTTTTGACATAGTACTGTAACTATCTGACAGCCAATAAAGCTATTTAAAAAATAAAAATATTTTTAAAAAATATGTCGGCAGTGTGGGACAGACAACAGGTAATGCCCGGTCAGACTACAAGACAAATTTGCTTTTTCACGATTGCACTATGTCAGACGACTGCAATAAAATCTTGTATTCCGATACCACCGCATCCCATTTTTTTACGATTATTGGTCTTTATCTTGTCAAATGCGACCGCAAATACTCGTTACCGTGACGACGACAACAAGAGCGGATCGCACCGACTGTATTATAAGGACAAAATGGGGGAAAACGTGTGTCGGTGGTCACCGGTGCACAGGACAGGAGAGGACGTTCATTCAAGGCTTGGTTGAGGTATGTTCACATACGTTTAATACATTACGGCTCGCAAGCAGGCAACCAAACGTTATGTAGCCTAGCAAGCTAGTGCTAGCACTAACGGTTGGACGTAAACATGCCACCATTCTGTCGAATCATGCGCTAAAGTTTCGGTCTGGGTCAAGTAATTTAATTACAGTAAGTTAGCACCCATTATTTCTGTCATGTAATGTTGGGTTGATCTGACTGATTAGAATATGCGATCTGACTAGAGCAGTGATTTCCAACCTTTGTGGAGCCGAGGAACATATTTTACAATTGAACAATCTCACAGCACACCAACAAACAAAAATGTCACAAAACGTGGATACATTAATTACTGTATGTACTTCCTGCCATCTAATAGAAGACCATTCATTTGTTCTGTCTGTCACTATGCCTCACTGGCATAAATAGATGAACAAAGATTTTTGCTCACTGTTCTTGTGATAATTTTGACCCCACGGGCTGAGCTCCTGCTTGAGGGACATTATCAGTGGTCTTGTATGTCTTTCATTTTCTAATAATTGCTCCCACTGTTGATTTCTTCACACCGAGCTGCTTGCCTCTTGCAGATCGCTAGGCAGATTGCAGAGATTGCAGATTCAGTCTTCCCAGTCTGGTGCAGGGCTACAATTTTGTTTCTGGTGTCCTTTGACAGCTCTTTGGTCTTGACCAGAGTGGAGTTTGGAGTGTGACTGTTTGAAGTTGTGGACAAGTGTCTTTTATACTGATAAGTTCAAACAGGTGCCATTAATACAGTTAACGAGTGGAGGACAGAGGAGCCTCTTAAAGAAGTTACAGGTCTGTGAGAGCCAGAAATCTTGTTTGTAGGTGACCAACTTTTCCACCATAATTTGCGAATAAATTCTTTCAAAATCAGACTGTGATTTTCTGTTTTTTTTTTCTCTCTCATTTTGTCTCTCAACGGTGAGGTACACCTATGATGAAAATTACAGGCCTCACTCATCTTTTTAAGTGGGAGAAGTTGCACGATTGGACCAGTTCACATTCGTCCAGGAGTGAAATGAATGACACCCTAGGTGGCCACCGTGAGTTTGTGGGAGAGGTACCCATCTCTTACTGTCTATCTATATCTCTTCCCTGAACTTGGGTGGCAGGCTTTGCTATAATGCTTTGCACTTATGATCTGTGTTGCGTTTCTTGTACTATAGTTCACATCCAATTGTCTGGTCTCTTTTGGTGGTCCTTTTTAGTCTCTCGCATGGTTTGCACTCCATTTATCCACTATTCACAGGTGATCTCTGACAACCCACTGACAAAGTCACCCGCTACTGACCGGCATTTTCCAGACCTTTCCTCTCAATGACTCATATTCCTCAGTCTAACTTCATTGCATGATTGACGTCCAAACCCGTTTATGAAGGATCTTCTTAGACCTAAGGTGTGAATTTCTAGATAATTGCGAGGTTGTTTTGTAAATACGTTATACTGTTATATCGTTTTGATTGCTCCATCCTATTTTAGTCATTATTGATTACATAATGTTTAATAATTTTCCTTGTGTGTTTAATAGTTGATTATGTTATATTATCAAAAGGGAGAGGCGGGCTCAGCTGGAAAATTTATGTTTTATGTGACCTGGATTGTTTTGGCAACTCCCTGTTTTCCTCCTCCTTTCGCATCCTCTGCAGGTACCCATTCCCATAAAGATAAGTTCCAATACAGCTCGACGAAAATAATTGTGAGAGAATGTTGTGGGAATGAGAGGGGTGTATTTCTTTTTTTCCCCACCCCTTTCTTCTTCTGTCTCTTTCCCTTCTTTATAACAAAGGTGATGTTTTGGTTGATATTCAGTAAGGGGTAACAACTCGTGATGAGTTTTACCTTTTCCTCTGTTTGCAAAGATTCCTCTCCCTTTCTTTCTTGTAATAAAAACCCACAAAGACAAGATTGATTCCTGACTTATTCTGTCAGAAAAAGATTTCCCGAAACACAAAAACAAAGGAGCTCACCAAGGACCTGCGGCTGCGCATTATGGCTGCTCACAACTCAGGAAAGGGCTATAAGGCCATATCTAAATGTTTTCAAGTTCCAGTGGTCTACAGTGCAAAGAAGTATTTAAAAAAATACAAGGTGTCCCCGCACGATGGAAAATTTCAGAGGATGTGGTTGAAAGCCAAACGTGAGACCTGTGCTGGCCAGGACGATATATTGTGAGAGAGATGTAAAATAATCCAACTATCACCATCGAAACCATCCTGGTGAATCTGGGCTCTGGTGGTGGCAACAGTCCAACGGACACTGCACAGTGCACACTGCTGGGTTCTACTGACGCAGACAAAGGCAGATACCACTTCTTCAGAAATGGCATTCAAAAGCCCACTTGGCCTTTGCCAATGCTTACAGTATACTAACAAAAAAAAGATTTCTGGTCTCCTGTTTTATGGTCAGATGAACAAAATTTTTGCTTGGCTACAGTGATGCAGCCTTTATTTTGCGGGAAAAATAAGATGGCTTCAACCCTAAGAACACCATGCTCACTGTCACAAAAGGTGGTGGGAACCCCAACCTAATGCTTTGGGGTGTTTTTCAGGCAATGGACTAGGAAACCTAATCACAGAAAATAGCACCATGAAAAAAAGAGTAATACAGGAAGATTCTCAACAACAGGCAGTCTACAGATAAACGTGGCCCTGTGCACCAGTGGACATTTCAGCACGACTGCAACCCAAAACACACTGCAAAAGTGGTGAAGAAATGGTTAGTGGACAAAAATATTGTTTTGTAGTGGCCCAGCCAGAGTCCTGACTTGAATCCAAACATTGAATCTATGGAGGGAGCTAAAGATCAGGGTGATGGCTAGAAGACCCTCGAACCTGAAAGCGTTGGAGATCATTGCTAATGATGAATGGGCAAAAATATCAGTGGAGACATGCAAAAAGCTAGGCAGGAAGCATTTCATTGCTGTAATAGTTGATGAAGGTTTCTCTATTGATTTTTAGAGAAGGGTAGGAATAATTTTGGACATGCCACTTTTTGTTCAAATGTATATAAAATCTGATAATTTTTTTCACAATGATGACTTTTGTACATCGTCCTACAAAGTCAAAAGTTGCCAGGTGTATATATAATTTCGGGCTTGACTGTATGTACAATTATATTATATTTAACTTTAACGTACAATATATTTACATGTATTTGTCACTGCTTGTTTTCAAACATTTATGTAGGTAGTTTGTATTTATTTTTATGTGCATTACATTTTAAAATGATTGTTTGTAATTCAATTAAAAAAGTCACTTTTTGTCATAATTGCTCAAGGTGTCAGTATCAACCGGACGAGTAGTACACTAGTAAAGTGATCTGTTTTATATATTAAAAAAAAAAAAAAAAAAATGTACATTTAAAAAAAACCTTTTCTGGCCCACCTCTAATATGATTTTTAAGAGACACCTGCGCCCAAGGAGAATTAATCAACACAGACAGAAGGCTTGACCAACGAGGTGTCAATCTTCGCCCTCGCAGGCACACTCATTACACAGCTTTGCAAAGTGGGCACACCCCCGTAGCCTTATGTTGACCTGCAATCTTGAGCTTCAGGAGCTTTGCTGAAACTATAGTGGAATTTCACTTCCAGAAAAAAATAAAAATGTACATCCTTCATTTGCCAACAACTGGGCATAAGAATAGCAAACCGAGCTCAGGCAGCTGAGAGGATTCAGAAGCAAGGCAGAATTTGCAACATTTCTGCTCAACAAGTACATTATCAACTCTTTTTTATTTTTGACTGCACATTACCAAAAAATAAACATCAAACCAATCAAATTTAGTGTTGTAGTAACACTCCATTACGAATACGTCACACTACTAACATAGCAGCCGTGGCTAACATCAGCTAGTTTAAAATACATGCCACGTACAGTGTACATCTTGTGCACATAAGTGAAGGGCGCTTTCGTCAGAGACTCGAGGAAGTGAAGATGTAGTCAAGTGAGGCTACATTCAAATCTTTTAAAACTGCAAGCTTCCCTTTTATTGAATCATTAATTTAGTACAGTTCATTTTGCTATAGCACAGTGTTAATGTTCAAACCGTGCGTAATATTACAATGATTTATAAAATTATTCATTATACTGTTTAGGAATAAGATATCTGCCTTGTTTTTGATTTACACATGGGCCTACTATAATACCGTATTATAATGTTGGTCACATTCACTGCCATTGACGGCTTTAGAAGTCAAATATCCATGTTAACTGGGAAGGCTGGCAGTGAATGGGTTAAGGTGGTATTTGGATAGTTAAGTATTTGTGGTGGTATTTTGTGTAAAAAGTTTGAAACCCCCCGGGTTAAGGCAAAAAACAGCTACACACATGAAAACTATTCTTTCTTAACTGACATTAACTTAACTGATATGTCCCAAAACAAGATTGGCTATAACTTTTGACGATGATGACTCGTGTTGATGGGTTGCTTCTTAAAAGGATGCATAGCAGCAGTCGTATTACTTTGCCATTCATTTTGTTTAAAACGCTACAGCGATGCTAAAGTTTCTACATGATTTGATGACAGGCAACGTTTGTCGCCGGTTCCTGTACCTGTTCGAGCAGATAGACGAGCTGGTCTCTGGCCAGTCTCTTGAGCAGAGAGAAGTCAGGCAGCTCCGGGGAATCTTTCCTGCCACTGTAAGCCATTCTGCCGAACCAAATCTGCGCACGTATCCACTGTTTACAGACATACAGTATAAGTAGCATTTAAAACAGTGAACATGTAAAGCGCATCTTTTGATAGGAATAAAGACGCAGAGCAGACAAACCTCAGAGCAGTGGCTTCCCCCCTTGCTAGCTAAACCACCTTAATGCTAAAAACAAACGCTTCAAATAGCATACTTTCTTTGGAAAATAAGATCATGGTATTCTTATACCGACGCGGTTGCATACGATTACTGAAGCTGTGATTACAGGTTGGAAAACACAATCTTGAAGGTGTTTAAGGATGATAAAATGGATCAATTTTTAAAATATTGACCTCCGTCAATGTCTCAGCCTCTTCTTCCTCTTTCAAGTTACTTGTTGTTGGAAAATGAAGTGTATACTCCCATCTACTGGAAAATAGTTTTTAAACTCTCTACCAAATCCTCACACCCTTCCTGACTGACAGTCGCGCTGGGAGTGAACAATGTGTCCAAAAACAATTTCATTTCTCACTTAAATTGCCGTCTACAAAGTCTGTTAGTTCCAGATTGGCCGCTGTTGTACTGGCGCTGTGGCGCAATGCAGAAAGAGAATGGGACTGACGTATTTCCGTGTCTTCTTCTTGTTCTTGTTTGTTGGCGGGTGGCAGGTAACGTTCAAGATGCATTACCGCCATCTACTGTTCTGGAATGTGCATCAGAGTACATCAATACATATGTACAATACTCGGGAGCAAAATAAATCAATAAAAACCAAATAAACTTTCGACTATATTTTCTTTATCAATCCTGTTTCATTTAAAAACAGAAACAAGGCTTTTATCTTAAATTCTTCCGTGTTGAGTACATTTCGAAGATTAAATACTGGAACCCCAATTTTCTTCAACTCATCTCTGAGCCTCCCTCTACTTATTTCATACCTTTGACAATACCAAATAACGTATTCAACACTCTCTTACACTCCACATTCACACAAACCTGTTCCATGCTTCACAATTAAATGCATTGTCCCATTTAGTCCAGTATGTCCTAATCTTAATCTTGTTAAAATTCTTTGTTCCCTTCTGTTTCTACCCGCTTCCTTCATGCCCCCCAGAGGTCTGCTGTATTTTATAGAAATGACGTCCTGTGTGACCTCCATTCCAAAGTTTTTGCCATTCTGTTTTGATTATGTTTTTAACATAAACCTTGATCTCAACCATCCCAAAAGATATCCCCAACCATTATTTCCGTTTAAGTGCTTGTTTTGCAAAATAATCATCTTTTTCATTCCCCTTTATTCCTTTATGTGCTGGAATCCACATAAACCTGACGCTCATCTCAAATTTACTTAATCTATACAATATCTCATAAATTTCTAATAACACATCTGACCTACTTTGTGATACCATGTTTTTTAAAGGACAATAATGCTGATAACATATCTGAACAGACTATAACCCGCTTTAACCTGTTTTGTTCAACCAACAGTAATGCCATCATGATTGCAAGCAATTCCACTGTATATACTGCTAAGTGATCTAATGTCTGGCTGGAGCCTATCCCAGCTGACTCTGGGCGAGAGGCGGGGTACTCCCTGAACTGGTCGCCAGCCAATCGCAGGGCACATAGAAACAAACATTCGCACTCACATTCACACCTACGGGCAATTTAGAGTCCTCAATCAACCTACCACACATTTTTGGGAAGTGGGAGGAAACCGGAGTGCCAGGAGAAAACCCAACCAGGCACGGGGAGAGCATGCAAACTCCACACAGGCGCGGCCGGGATTTGAACCCCGGTCCCTAGAACTGTGAGGCAGATGTGCTAACCAATCCTCCACCGTGCCGGCTGCTGGACTGTATGTTTTTTGTTATTAGTCCCATTTGATTCGCCAATTTATTTTCTGTCCACCCATAACAATCTATTTTGGCTTGGCCACTCTCCCAATATGGCTGAAAAACCTTCACAGCTGCATGCTGTTTATCTTTGTGCCTCTGCAATTTTGCCCAGTAGTTCAACATAAGCTGTTTAAATTTTCATTGCAAAGGCATTTCTCCCATCTCAACCTGTACTGCATTTGCTGAAAATGTCATTAAAGGACCACAACATAATCTTAACGCATAGTTCGACATGACTTCTAGTTTTTTCAATAATGCTTTTGCTGCGCCTCTATAGACCAGGCTTCCGTAGTCCAATACTGATCACATTAAACTAACATAAATGTTTTTTAACGCATTTTTGCTTGCACCCCAATCTGACCCCGTAAGACTTATTATATTTAAAACCAAGGTTGAGGAAAAATGCAAAATATTTGTTCTCAACCTTGTTTATATGCTCACTCCATTTCATCGTTGATTCAAATACAACACCTACAAATCAAACAAAAAAATGAACAGCATCTAATTGTTTCCCATACATCTTTACTGACACATCTTTTATCATTTTCCTTGTAAACAACACTACCTTTGTCCTTTCAACAGAAAACTTAAATCCCCATCTATATGACCATTTCTCAACTATCCCAATCGCTTTCTGGAGCTTATCTTGGATAAACTGGATATTATTGCCTCTCTTCCATAACGCTCCATCATCCGCAAACAACGACTTTCCTATATTCGGGTCGATTTCTGCAAAATAACGTCATTAATCATGATAGAAAACAACAATGGACTGATAACACTCCCGAGGTGTGCCATTTTCCACTTTATATGCAGTCGATAAAGTAGTGCCCATCTTTACTTGAATCTGCCTGTCCAACAAAAAGTCTCAGATCCAATTAAATGTTCTTCCATTAATCCCCATTTTATACAGTTTAATCAATAACCCTTCCTTCCACACCATATCATATGCTTTTTCAACATAAAAAAACACTGTTAGTACTGATTCTTTGTTGGGTGTGCTTTTCTATTTCATTTTCCAGTCAAATTACCGGGTCCATTGTTCCCCTTCCTTTCCTGAACCCACTTTGATACGGTGATATGAGTCCTTGCTTTTCTAAATAATAATTTTGTCTATTTACTATCATCCTTTCCATAACCTTCCCTATATTTGATGTATAAGTGCAATGGGCCTGTAGCTTGCTGGATTTGTGAGGTTTTTCCCTAGCTTTATTATAGGTATGACCATTGCTTCATACTCTTTTTTTTCTCTCTCTCATTTTCCCCTGTTCTATTAAATTATTAGAACGATGAATATCTTTAAAAACCTTGACCATTATTTCTGATTTGTCTTTATTTGATAGCCCTACTTTATCTCCTTCAGTATTACTGGATATTTTCTTTCTTTCCGGCCGCCCCTCATCTTTCTTATCATACCCCACACATCACTCATTGGAGTTGTTCTTCCAATTGAGCCACAAAATTCCCTCCATTTCCCTTTCTTTGCTTCTTTGATTACTTTTCTTAGCTGTGCCTGTGAATTTTTAATACTCTTATCAGTTTCTACATGTTATGCGTTCTTCGTCAATGTTTATAGGCTTTATTTCTTTCTTTCACTACGCTATTACATTCTTCTGACCACCATGGCACCGCTTTTCTTTTCATTCTCCCTTTACTTTCTGGTATTGCTGCTTTGGCCGCCTTTATTATCATCTCCCTAAAATTCTTATCAATTACTTTAATACCTGCTTTAACATTTATATACCTGCTTTCCTTTTCACACAAATACAACCCCAATTCCAATGAAGTTTGGACGTTGTGTTGAGAATCTGGAGAAATCACTGCATGTAAGCGGCAAGGCCAAAAAGCAACATTGAATGCCCTCAGACGGTACTGCATCACAAACCGACATCAATGTGTAAAGGATATCACCACATGGGCTCAGGAACACTTCGAAAAACCAATGTCAGTAAATATAACTTGGCGCTACATCCGTAAGTGGAACTTGAAACTCTACTATGCAAAGCAAAAGCCATTTATCAATAACACCCAGAAACGCAGCTGGCTTTTCCACATTTCAAATTTTTTTGGAAATTGTGGGCGTCGTGTCCTGCGGGCCAAAGAGGAAAAGAACCACCTGGACTGTTATGGACGCAACGTTCAAAAGCCAGCATCTGTGATGGAAAGGGGCTGTGTTAGTGCCAATGGCATGGGTAACTGAAAGGTACATACAGCTTTTGGAGAACCATATGCTGCCATCCAAGCAACGTCTCTTTCATGGACGCCCCTGCTTATTTCAGCAAGACAATGCCAAACCACATTCTGCACATGTTACAACAGCGTGGCTTCATAGTAAAATAGTGTGGGTACTTGACTGGACTGCCTGCAGTCCAAACCTGTCTCCCATCGAAAATGTGTGGCGCATTATGAAGCGTAAAATACGACAACGGAGACCCTGGACTGTTGAACAGCTGAAGCTGTACATCAAGCAACAATGGGAAAGAATTCCACCCACAAAGCTTCAACAATGAGTGTCCTCAGTTCCTAAAGGTTTATTGAAAGTGTTCAATAGAAAAGGTGATGGAACACAGTGGTAAACATTTTTGGGAATGTGTTGCAGCCATAAAATTCCAAGTTAATGATTATTTTCTAAAAACAATCAAGTTTATCAGTTTGAACATTAAATATCCAGTGTATTTGATTAAATGTAGGTTAAACATGATTTGCAAATCATTGTATTCTGTTTTTATTTGTGTTTAACACAGCGTCCCAACTTCATTGGAATTGGGGGTTGTACTTAAACTGATCCCATCCATCCATTTTCTGAGTCGCTTATCCTCACTAGAGTCGCGGGCGTGCTGGAGTCTATCCCAGCTATCATCGGGCAGGAGGCGGGGTACACCCAGAACTGGTCGCCAGCCAATCGCAGGGCATATATAAACAAACAACCATTCGCGCTCACATTCACACCGACGGGCAATTTAGAGTTGTCAATTAACCTACCATGCATGTGTTTGGGATGTGGGAGAAAACCCACGCAGGCACGGGAAGAACATGCAAACTGAAGTACTACTGAATTATTACCTGTGTGAATATTTATTTGGGTGCCTCTCCCATTTAAACACACCCAGTGTCCCTCCTCCAACAATTGCTCTATTGTCTCCCCATTTTTATCAGTATTCTGTCCTCCCCATAATGTCCTATGTGCATTAAAGTCAGCATTCCAGATAATGTAACCATTCGACTGTCCCTAAATTTGCTTTAGTTTGTTAATATCAAAATGTTTGCATGGATGATAAAAATGTATAATTTGTAGTCGCCCTATGTTTGTCCATATCTCTATAACTATAAATTCTTCATCTTTCCCTTTACTTACTATCTGATACGGTTTATTGTCCTTGACAAAGGTTGCACACCCTCCACCAACTCCAGTCGGCCTATCACATCGAATGTCTGTATAATCTTTAATCTTAAAGTCTTAATTACTCTTTAGCCATGTCTCTTGAACACATTACTTCTGGAGAACTTAAAAGATTTGTTACAAATTTCTTAAATTCTTCTCCATTTGCCAATAAATATCTTGCATTCCATTCTACTATTAATATCATTTAATCTTATTATCTTGGGTTTGACGTCTCTTTGGCCTGAGTACAAAGGTCATCTCTCACCTCTTCCTATGTTAATTGTTTGATATTAAGATGATTTTCTGCTGCTCTAACTATTATTTGTAATCTTTCTGTGTTTGTTGCATTTCTAACACTTGCAATTAATGTTCTAAGTCTCTTCAGATCCATCCAAACTTTTCCCTCACCTACTTGTTCTGGCTTATTTTGCTGTTTCCACTTCTTTCACTGTCTCTCCCTCACTTTGCTTATTTACCACCCTGACAGCCTCTGCATATGTTTTTTTTTTTTAACATGACCTGTACCTCTACTTCTTTTTCATCACCTCACACCCCCCATACGCCATGCTGTGATTCCCTCCACACTTACAAAACTTGGGTTGTTTATCATTCTTGCACTGTGCATATTCATGATCCCCTCCACACCTTCTCTTTCCTTTACACGTCATTGCTGTATGACAGTTGAAACACCTCACTGGTTTTGGCATATATCCCCTCACATTGTATGTCATGTAGCCAAGTGACACTTTCTCCGGCAGTCGCTCCTCCTATTCATTCTCACCCCATCCCTTAATATTTGTCACCTCCGTGCCTCCCTTAGTGCGCCTCCTCTCAAATTGGATTTAATTTCCTCCATTGATACCTCCTTCGGTATTCCCCAAATCACCCCTTTATTCCACTTAACCCCTACTTCAACCCTACTCAAACTCATGACCTTATACCTTCCTAACGTCTTCATCCTGCACGCTTTTTCCCTTTGCTACTCATCTTTACAAATAATCAGTAAGTTCCCATCCCTGAACAATCTCGCCATTTTAATATCTCCTAATTGGTTTTAATGATCAAAGTTGGTTTAACTGGACGGTTGGTTTAAACCGAATAATCACTAAATTCCCTCTCCACCGCCACATTTTTTTCCATTTCCTACCTGATCATTCCTTGAAGTTCCTTTGCTTTTTCGTACCTACTCCCTCAAAAGGATTGTCCCTTTTTCCAGAATTCCCTTCGCTGTCACACTTGACATCCATTTCATCGCTGCTGTCATTTACCAAATCTCCCCACTCTGACCCATTCACAGCACAGTTGAGTCTACCCACCAACTCTGTCTTGGACTTGCTGATTTTTCTCATGTTGTTGAAGATCAAACCTCGCCTCCAACTACCCGGTCCCGGCCGAGGTATCACCCGTATTCCACCCTCAGGCTCTTCCTCTCGCTTTTGTCCAATATCCTCCAATATCCTTCACCATAAACATACATTTTGTATTTCCCACACCTCCTCCTGCTCTAGATCCTCAGATAGATTTCCGTGTCACAGGTATTAGGAAAAAAAACATAGATTCACTTCCAAAAGACGAATGTCGAGCATTGACGTGGCGGTCATTTCATGATGGATATTCCAAAAATAGACTCGCAGCGCAGAGAGAGACAATGGCATGGCGACAGTGTTGAATCTGAGGATCACAAACACAAGTCTCTCGAGTGTGGAACATGCTATTTTTTTTTGTGAAGCCATTCGCCTCTGGCAACGGATTTGGAACTAGGAAGCACACAAATTCCTCGTGGCTCATGAAAGCAACTCGCCTATGGTGAGTACTGTACGTCAACAATGTCGCCATGACCAAGCACACTGGTGTGGTAAGCTTGGATAAAATGTGAAACTTTAAAACATTTTCAAGCTTTTTTTAAAAATATTTTTCACAATAACTTTGTACTGTACTGGGTGCTTGAGACCATGAAAATAAACCTTACAAACCCATCCATCCATCCATCCATTTTCTACCGCTTATCCGAGGTCGGGTCGCGGGGGTAGTAGCTTTAGCAGGGATGCCCAGACATCCCTCTCCTCAGCCACTTCATCCAGCTCTTGCGGGGGATCCCGAGGCGTTCCCAGGCCAGCCGAAGGATGTAGTCTCTCCAGCGTGTCCTGGGTCGTCCCCGTGGTCTCCTTCCGGTGGGACGTGCCCGGAACACCTCACCAGGGAGGCGTCCGGGAGGCATCCAAATCAGATGCCCCAGCCACTTCACCTGGCTCCTCTCGATGTGAAGGAGCAGCGGCTCCTCCCGGATGACCGAGCTTCTCACCCTATCTCAAAGGGAGAGCCTGGACACACTGTGGAGAAAACTCATTTCGGCCGCTTGTATCCTGGATCCTGGATTGTTCTTTCGGTCACGACCCACAGCTCGTGACCATAGGTGAGGGTAGGAACGTAGATCGACCGGTAAATCGAGAGCTCCGCCTTTTGGCTTAGCTCCTTCTTTATCACAACGGATTGATACAACGTCCGCATCACTGCAGACGCTGCACCGATCCGCCTGTCGATCTCCCGTTCCATTCTTCCCTCACTCATGAACAAGACCCCAAGATACTTGAGCTCCTCCACTTGGGGCAGGATCTCATCCCCGACCTCGCACTCACATTCACACCGTCACTGATTGGGAACTGAACCCACGCTGCCTGCACCAAAGTCAGGCGACTGTGTGTCAGGCGACTGTGTGATATTCATCAGTGACTGTGTGATATTCCAGTTTTTCTTTTTTAATAGAACTGCAAAAATTTCAACTATTCAATTTTTTTTTGCTGTGTGTACATTAATGACGGAAAAAAAGAGCTTAAATCGTCTTCTTTTCCTTTCAGCTTGTCCCTTTAGGGGTCGCCACAGCACATAATCCTTTTCTATGTAAGCCTATCTCCTGCATCCGCCTCTCGAACACCAACTGCCCTCATGTCTTCCCTCACGACATCCATCAACCTTCACTTTGGTCTTCCGTTAGCTCTCTTGCCTGGCAGCTCCATCCTCATCATCCTTCTACCATTGTGCTCACTATTTCTCCTCTGGACGTGTCCAAACCATTGAAGTCTGCTCTCTCTAACTTTGTCTCCAAAACATCGAACCTTGACTGTCCCTCTGATGAGCTCATTTCTAATTTTATCCAAACTGGTCACTCCGAGAGCGAACCTCAACATCTTCATTTCTGCCACTGCAGCTCTGCTTCCTGTTGTCTCTTCAGTGCCACTGTCTCTAATCCGTATATCATGGCTGGCCTCACCACTGTTTTATAAACTTTGCCCTTCATCCTAGCAGTTCCCACAACTCTGCACATCACCCTTGTTCTTAAAAATGGGCACCAGCACACTTTTCCTCCATTCCTCAGGCATCTTCTCACGCGCTAGAATTCTATTGAACAAGCTGATCAAAAACTCCACAGCCACTTCTCCTAGATGCTTCCATACCTCTACAGCAGGGGTGGCCAACTAGTCAGAGACTAAGAGCCACTTTTTCTTCTGTGTTACCGCAAAGAGCCACATCATTCACATGGGTACACATGAACATCATCTTTTAATCATGTATGCACGCATACACAGACCTCTGCTCAGCCAGATCTAATGAAAATAACCACACCAACATGATAATATCAGTAATTTTCAACAGTTAACATTGTGTGCACTGTCTCACACACACAAACTCTCAGTTCATTTTTGACGCATGTCATGTGACAGCTCCTGAAGAGCCGCATGAAACAAGTTAAAGAGCCGCATGAGGCTCGCGAGCCACGGGTTGGCCACCCCTGCTCTACAGGAATGTCATAAAGACCAACTGCCATTCCATTTTTCATCCTCTTTAGGGCCTTCTATCTTCCCCTTTACTAATCATTGCTACTTCCTGGTCAACCACACTTACCTCTTCTACTCTCCCTTCGCTCTCATTTTCCTCATTCATCAACTCCTCAAAGTATTCTTTCCATCTATCTGGCACACTACTGGCACCAGTCAACCTTATATATATATAAGGTATATATAACTTAATCACCCTAACCTTCTGCACATCCTTCCCATCTCTATCCCTCTGTCTGGCCAACCTGTATAGATCATTTTCTCCTTCTTTAGTGTCCAACCTGGCATACATGTCATCATATGCCTCTTGTTTGGCCTTTGCCACCTCTACCTTTGCCCTATGTCGCATCCCAATGTATTCCTTTCGCCTCTTCTTGGTCCTTTCAGTGTCCCACTTCTTCTTAGCTAACCTTTTTCCTTGTATGATTTCCTGTACTGTGAGGTTCCACCACCAAGTCTCCTCTCCTTTCCTGCCATAAGATACACCAAGTACTCTTCTGCCTGCCTGGAAGCTCCTCCTGTCCACTGAGAGCCTGTCTCACCTCTTCACAAAAAGCTGCACAACACTTGTCCTGTGTCAGCTTCCACCACATGGTTCTCTGCTCTGCCTTTGTCTTCCTCCCCACCACCAGAGTCATCTTACACATGCATTTTACACCACCCTATGCTGCCTAGCCAAACTCTCCCCTACCACTACCTTACAGTCGGTAACCTCCTTCAGATTACATCGTCTGCACAAGATGTAATCCACCTGCGTGCTTCTACCTCCGCTCTTGTAGGTCACCCTATGTTCCTGCCTCTTCTGGAAAAAAAGTGTTCACTACAGCCATTTGCATCCTTTTTGCAAAGTCCATCAGAATCTGTCCCTCCAAGTTCCTTTCCTGGATGCCGTACTTACCCATCACTTCTTCATCACCCCTATTTCCTTCACCAACATGTCCATTACAATCACGCCTCTCTCTCTGTCTGGGATGCTCAGAACTACTTTGTCTGGCTCCTTCCAGAATTTATCTTTCACCTCAAGGTCACATTTGACCTGTGGGACTTTTATTTTGAAATGCAGCATCAGATTTGGAAGGGACCTCTTTTGGTGGGAACCTGGGGTAGTCTAGTGTCAACCAGAATTGGACTGGTGTTGCGATACCTAATAGATTTCTTTAATGATTTCTTGAAATCAGTGGAAATGACAGTGAAATATGCATATTTCAGGGGACTTTTATTTTGAAATGCAACATTAGATTTGGATGGGACCTCTTTCGGTGGAGACCTGGGGTGGTGTAGTGTCCCTCAGAACTGGACTGGTGTTGGGATAGCAAAATGATTTAAAAAAATTTTTTTTTTTAGATCAGTGATAATAACAGTGAAATATGCATATTTCAGGACTTTTATTTTGAAATGCAGCATCAGATTTGGAAGGGACCTCTTTTGGTGGAGACCTGGGGTGGTGTAGTGTCCCTCAGAACTGGACTGGTGTTGGGATACTGAAAGCATTTTAAAAATTCTAAAAAAAAATTTCATCAGTGGTAATGACAGTGAAATATACATATTTCTGGGGATTTTTATATTGAAATGCAACATCAGATTTGGATGGGACGTCCCTGTAGGCCTATCATTGGGAGGATTTTATTTTGAAGTTGGCTTTCACCGCTAGTTGGAGGCTTATTACCGTAATGCCTTGTATGAACAAAATTAGGGGTAGCTGGCTTGAGTTCTTCTTTGCGAGTGGAGGTTGGCTTGACCATAGTCTAAATTCGCAGGTTCCATCTCCGTGAACAGTTTTCGAGCTCAGCCAGCCAATGTTCTATCATGGCTGCTTTGTTGTCTTCCATCGCCATACGTCCCTCGACGTGTATTATTTTACCTTTTATAGCTCGAATTTGGGCTATAAATCAGCTGTTTTCTTGAGGGCCTCTATTTTCTTTGTGTTGTCACCTATCAGTTTCTCAACGTGCATCCAGAGCATCAATTCTGGTGATAAACATCACTGAGATTTGTTGCACAATTTTCATCTTATCTCCGTCTGTTGTGCAAGAATGCTTACTCTTCTTCGACGCTGGTGGCTTCAACGATGAACAAGGCAATGCAGGAAAGTCTCCTTCCACAACAGCCAAGATAAGCTGTTTCGGCATACAGTAGACGTGTACATTGTCCATGAGTGCATTCTCAGGTGAAGATTTTGGTTCCATGCTGCTAACGCGGCTAACCATGTTGTTAGCTTAGCCCGCTATAGCAATTGACGGCAACGTCTAAAAAGCAGAAAAAGACGTTAGTGGGAAGTCAATGTTAAAGATTGGAAATCACTTAAAATTTTTAGATATGAAGACATAAAAGTTTGAAATAGTCATGTTGCACTTATTTTATATGGACTGAGGTGAGCAGCTGCTGAAAATGTAAACGCTCACGTCGCCATCTTGGATCCTCGGGCTGCAAGATTGGATCGGGGTCTTTCTTTTTGGTTCACAATTTGTTTTCCTCAGGTGTGCTGCATGGAGCAGGTTTTCCACATCATACCGAAAGGCTATCGGTGCTATGTAAAGCGTTAGGACCTGCGGTGAATATGAAGCCTGTATAAAAGCAGCACACCTGGTATACAGTCCCCTCCAATAGTATTGGAATGGCAAGGTCAATTCCTTTGTTTTTGTTGTATACTGAAGACATTTGGGTTTCAGATCAAAAGATGAATATGAGACAAAAGTTCAGAATCCCACCTTTTATTTAATGGTATTTACATACACAGGACAGAGCACCGTTTGTTTGAAGCCACCCACTTTTCAAGTGAGCAAAAGACAAAAGTCAGTGACATCACTGCCAACATCCACAGGGCAAAAATGAAGGTATCAAAATCCACTGTTCGAAGAAGACTTTGATTTTCCAAAGAAGTAAGGGTACTTGGCAACGGGCTAATGCAGGGAAACATGAAATGTCGGGTGGATCTTGAGGGATAGGGGGAGTTTTTATCTGTACAGAGGTGGCATTGAGGATGTTGGTGATAGGAAAGGGACCAATAAAGCGTGGCGTGAGCTAACGGGATTCAGTTTGGAGAGGGAGGTCACGGGAGGAGAGACAAACCATTTGACAACCTTGTATTCTGGCACGGGATTGCGTGCAGCAACGCAGTGACGAGCAGACTCCAGGTTTTGGTTCGCCCGCTCCGTCTGGCCGTTGGATTGGGGGTGGTAGCCGGAAGAAGCAGCTGGCTGCTGCACCCACCGCCTTGCAGAACTCTTTCCAAACCTGGGAGGAGATCTGAGGACCTCGGTCTGAGACAATGTCAATCAGAATGCCATGAAGTCTGAAAACGTGGCAGACGAGAAGGTTTGCGGTTTCAAAAGCAGAGGGAAATTTGGGAAGGGGTATGTAATGGACACACTTGTAGAATCTATCAATGATGATAAGGATGATGGTGTTACCTTCAGAGGGGGGTAGGCCGGTAACGAAGTCCAGTGAAATGTGGGCCCAAGGGTGGCTCAAAATGGGTAAGGGGCGCAGCAGACCGCCTGGGGGTTGATGCGAAGCTTTACTCTGGGCACAGAAGGAGAAGGCTAGGACAAACCCATGGGTGTCTTTAGCCAGACTGGGCCACCAGAAGTGTTGTTGAATGAAATGAATGGTTCGAGTGATTCTGGGATGACAGGTTAGTTTGGAATTATGGGCACAGTGAAGTACTTCTCAGCGGGCGAAATTGGGCATGAAGAGACGGTCAGGGGGTCCGGTCTTGGGATCGGTTTGGGTTCTCTGAGCTTTCTTAACAACTTCCTCGATTTCCCACGTGGCAGCCCCAACGAAGCAGGAAGAAGGAAGGATGTGTTCCAGTTCCACCGGGCTGAAGGGCGGTGAATAAATGCAGGAGAGGGCGTCAGGCTTGACATTACGGGAACAGGGTGGAAGGAGAGGGCTAAAATTTAACCGAGTGAGAAATAATGCCCAACGTGCTTGCCGGGGGTTCAGGCGCTTGGTGGAATGGAGATAAGCGAGGTTTTTGTGGTCAGTCCGTATAATAAAGGGAGAGACGGTCTCCTCCAGCCAGTGCCTCTACTCCTCCAGGGCACAGATGATGGCTAGTAGCTCATGATTGCCCACGTCGTAATTTCGCTCAGATGTAGAAAGACGACGAGAGAAAAAGGCACAGGGATGTCGTTTTTGGGATACAGCGTCCCCCTGGGAGAGGACAGCTCCAGCACCAGTGTCAGAGGTGTCAACTTCTACAACGAACTGGAGGGAAGGGTCGGGGAGTCACAGGTTGGGGGCACTGGTGAATAGTTCCTCAAGGTGTTTGAATGCTTGCGATGCGGCTGGGGTCCAAAGGGATGGGGCGCTGGTGGAGGTAAGACTGGTGAGGGGAACGAGAACTTTGCTGTAGTCACGGATGAATCGACGGTAGAAATTGGCGAAGCCTAGGAAACGTTGGAGCTCTTTGCAGGTGGAGGGAAAGGCCCAGTTGACGACTCCTTGGATCTTAGCTGGGTCTGGTTGTAACGGTCTCTTGGCAATGATGTATCCTAATGAGTGTACGGAGGAGAGATGGAATTCACACTTCTCTGGTTTCACAAAAAGACGGATTACGAGTAGGCGCTGAAGGACTTGGCGGACATGCTGGCAATGTTCTTCGGGGGAATGGGAGAAGTTGACGATGTCGTCTAAATGTACAAAGATGAACCGGTTGAGTATATCACGAAGGATGTCAATGATGAAGGTTTGAAAAACTGCGGGGGCGTAGGTTAACCCAAAAGCCATGACCAGGTATTCAAAATGTCCGAGGCGGGTGTTGAAAGCAGTTTTCCGTTCGTCCCCCTTCTCTAATGCGGATGATATGATACGTGTTGCGCAGGTTCAACTTGGTGAATATTTGACTGTCAGAGAGGGCCTTGAAGGAGGGGTCAGTGAGGAGCAGTGGGGCTTTAGTCTTCACTGTAATATCATTGAGACCGTGGTCGTAATATTCTTCTGGGACCCGGGAGAGATCGATTGGAATAACTGGTGGCTGAGGTTTGCTGAAGTTCGGGAGGGAGGTAGAGGGAGGTAGAGGGCGGGAGGGAGAGAGGGAGAGAGAGAGAGAGAGAGAGAGAGAGAGAGAGAGAGAGAATCCCCCAAGCTCCAAAAAGGACATTGTAGGACGATGACCCAAAACACACTGCCAACACAACAAATGACTTCATCAGGGGGAAAAAGTGGAAGACTGGCCAAGTCAATCACCGGACCTTAACCCAATAGAGCATGCATTTCACCTCCTCAAGAGGAGACTGAAGGGAGAAACCCCCAGAAACAAACAACTGAAAGAGGCTGTAGTAAAGCCCTGGAAAAACCTTTCAAATGAAGACTGCAACAGTCTGAAGTCAATGGGTCGCACGCTTGATGTAGTTATTACAAGTAAGGGTTATGCCACCAAACATTAAATGTTATTCACTTGAAATTAATTTAATATCTGTTCCAATACTTTTGCTCACTTGAAAAGTGGGTGGCTTCAAACAAAAGGTGCTCTGTCCTGAGTTGTTTAACACATCTAGAGGTAAATTCCATGAAATAAAAGCTGGAATTCATAACTTCCATCCATCCATCCATCCATTTTCTGAGCCGCTTCTCCTTACTAGAGTCGCGGGCGTGCTGGAGCCTATCCCAGCTATCATCGGACAGGAGGCGGGGTACACCCTGAACTGGTTGCCAGCCAATCGCAAGGAATTCATAACTTTTATCTCATATTCATCCTTCGATTTAATTATTTAACGTGTATTCTGACCTTTTAAAACCCTCTCTATCATATTATTCATAGGATAATCATATCATAGGATATCACATTATTGCACACTACTTAGCAGTAACAATTAAAATTAAATAAAAAGATAGGTACTATACTGTAAATAATGTCCCATATATATAACTTAAAAACCCCGCAAAGTCATTAATCCGCCATAGTCGAACCGCGAAGTAGCGAGGTTTCCCTGTACAACACAAAGGAATTGACCTTGCCGTTCCAATACTTTTGGAGGGGACTGTACATCTTGCAATGGATGGTCTTGATTATATATATCCTTACATGCAGTATTGATGTCTGGTGTCGTAACTAGTCATATAGACCACATGCCATATAGTCATTTGTCATAAGTCAGTTTGATTTTTTTATTATTATTTCTTTTACAGGATATGTTGTGACAGGGAAAAGGCAAGTACAGCAGGCTATGTACTCTGAAGACCCTCATTCAGGATACTTTGCAGTCACCTCTGCAGCTAAATGCAATAGGTAAACACAAGTTTTACACACACATGCACATGCACACAATCTATTAATTCATTTATTCATTCATTCGTCTTCCATACCACCTATCCTCACTAAGGTCGGGGAGGTGCTGGTGCCTATCCCAGCTATCTTCAGGCGAGAGGCCGGGTAAACCCTGAACTGGTCGCCAGCCAATCGCAGGGCACATATTAACAACCAACCATTCGCACTCACGTTCACACCTACAGGCAATTTAGTCTTCAATTAACCTACCGTGCATGTTTTTGGGATGTGGGAGGAAACCGGAGTACCTGGAGAAAACCCAGGCAGGCACAGGGAGAACATGCAAACTCCACGCAGGCGAGGCCGGATTTGAACCCGGTTCCTCAGAACTGTGAGGCAGACGTGCTAACCAGTCGTGCACCGTACCGCCACACACAATTTATTCATTCATTCATCTTCCGTTCCGCTTATCCTCACTAGGGTCGCGGGCATGCTGGTGCCTATCCCAGATAACAGACTAAATTAGCTCATTGAAATACATACAGGAGGATGACGGTCGGACTCATTGATTAGAAGAGCCTTACAATAAAGTAAAAGTATGTTCAGTGGTGTTTTACTTTATATTTCTTGATCTTACAAGTGTAACAAAGATATAACACCAGTATATGTTGTCACTCCACTTCCTACATCTCCATAATCTCTTCCCAGACCCTTCCTCAAGAGGATCAACGGTGATTAATTGATTTGTTAATGCATTAAATATTTAAAAGGAAAATGTAAATTTTTCTACCATAACTGTTAAAGTTAACTTGTAATGAGGTTCTTAAATTATATAGTGTGGGGTATAATGTTAAATGTTTCGACTTTATGGTGGGAGGTCAGTGCCTTTGATTAATATTTGTATTACTAGGAAGATTTATTTTTAAATATAAATATTGGAACTGATATTTGGTAAATAAAATAAAATTAATAAATTAATACAATTATATCAAACTTTATTTGTATGTGCTTCTCATACAAAGAAATGTAACACAAAGCACATTACATTAATTAAAATATAAAATTAAAACAAACCAGCCCGCCGCTTTTCCACAGGACACACAAGTTAAAAATAATACTGTTGTGATCTAATAACCTGATGCTGAGTACAGAGCATTCAGGTGAGGAAATGCCATATCTCGGAGCCGTCCACAGCCCACCAAGATGGAGCCCTCAGTGCAGCCATGAAGTGAGAGCCTGTACCTAAGGCCACTGGGGACCCCAAGAGGCACGACGACAGTCTACCGCAATTCCCAGTGCAGGGCTAGCCCTAAGACAACACTGGAGACAATAAAATATTACTAAAATATATTAATCAAATCTAAAAATGTAGACTCAAATGATAAAAACAAATAACAAACCTAAAAATATAGAAGCAAGGATACGTTAAGATCCAATCAATATTAATAAAAGAATTGAGATAAAATAAGTACAATAAAAATAAACGCTGTAGGTAAAAAAACTAAAAATAAATAAATATTAGTTAAAAGCTAAATTAATATAATCAAATGAATACACTCAGATGGGACAAATACGTTTTATATTCCCAACAGTGTGTTCCTATTATCAATAAGACATTTTGACGTACGAAGTATAATAGATAATTGGTCTAACAAATAGTCCTTGGTGCACACCATAAACAAAGTGAAAAATTAAATGCATCACATTCTAAACGCTTCCCATGGGCTCACCACCTGTGGGAGGGGCCATTGGGGTCGGGTGCAGTGTGAGCTGGACGGTGGACGAAGGCGGGGACCTTGGCGATCCGAATCCCCGGCTACAGAAGCTGGCTCTAGGGACGTGGAATGTCACCTCTCTGGCAGGGAATGAGCCCGAGCTGGTGTGTGAGGTCAAGGAGTTCTGACTAGATATAGTCGGCCTCGCCTCCACCCACAGCTTGGGCTCTGGTACCAGTCCTCTCGAGAGCGGGTTGGACTCTCTTCCACTCTGGAGTTGCCCACGGTGAGAGGCGCCGAGCAGGTGTGGGTATACTTATTGCCCCCCGGCTCGGCGCCTGTACGTTGGGGTTCACCCCGGTGGACGAGAGGGTAGCCTCCCTCCGCCTTCGGGTGGGGGGACGGGTCCTGACCGTTGTTTTTGCCTACGCACCAAACAGCAGTTCAGAGTACCCACCCTTTTTGGAGTCCTTGGAGGGGGTGCTGGAGAGCGCTCCCGCTGGGGACTCCCATCGTTCTGCTGGGGGACTTCAATGCAATGTAGGCAATGACAGTGAGACCTCGAAGGGCGTGATTGGGAGGAACGGCCCCACAATCAGAACCCGAGCGGTATTCTGTTATTGGACTTCTGTGCTCGTCACGGATTGTCCATAACGAACACAATGTTCAAGCATAAGGGTGTCCACAAGTGCAATTGGCACCAGGACACCCTAGGTCGCAGTTCGATGATCGACTTTGTGGTCGTGTCATCGTACTTGCGGACCGCATGTCTTGGGACACTCGGGTGAAGAGAGGGTCGGAGCTGTCAACTGATCACCACCTGGTGGTGAGTTGGCTCCAATGGTGGGGGAAGATGCCGGTCCGACGTGGCAGGCCCAAACGGATTGTGAGGGTCTGCTGGGAACGTCTGGTAGAATCCCGTCACCTCCGACAGAACTTTGCTCATGTTCCGGGGGAGGCGGGGGACATTGAGTCCGAGTCGACCATGTTCCGCGCCTCCATTGCTGAGGCGGCCGACCAGAGCTGTGGCCGTAAGGTGGTCGGTGCCTGTCGTGGCTGCAATCCCCGAACCCCGTTGGGTGAGGGATGCCGTCAAGCTGAAGAAGGAGTCCTATCGGGCCTTTTTGGCCTGTGGGACTCCTGAGGCAGCTGATGGGTACTGGATACCCAAGCGGAATGCAGCTTTGGTGGTCGCTGAAGCAAAAACTCGGGTATGGGAGGAGTTCGGTGAGGCCATGGAGAAAGACTTCTGGAGGGCTTCGAGGAAATTCTGGTCCTCCATTCGGCGTCTCAGGAGAGGAAAGCAGTGCACCACCAACACTGTGTATAGTGGGGATGGGGCGCTGCTGACCTCGACTCGGGACGTTGTGAGTCGGTGGGGAGAATACTTCGAAGACCTCCTCAATTCCACCGACACGCTTTCCCATGAGGGAGCAGAGTGTGGGTTCTCTGAGGCGGGCTCTCCTATCTCTGGGTTTGAGGTCACCGAGGTAGTTAAAAAGCTCCTCGGTGGCAGGGCCCCGGGGGTGGATGAGATTCGCCCGGAGTTCCTAAAGGCTCTGGATGTTGTGGGGCTGTCCTGGTTGACACGCCTCTGCAACATCACATGGACATCGGGGACAGTGCCTCTGGATTGGCAGACTGGATGGATGGATGTTCGACAGTCAAAAGCTTTGTAGAAGTCCACAAAAAGTATGAAGCGTTCATTCTCCACCATCTCTGGATAATCCAGAATGTCTAAAACTAGTCTGAGTTTATTTGCAATATGGCTATTGTTCATGAAACCTGAATGGGTTTCATCTATAATAGAGTCCAGTACCATTTTTAATCTTGTCCCCAATAAATGTGCTAATAATTTGTAATCATTATTTAACAAAGAGATCGGTCGCCCATTGTCAAGCAGCAGCTTGTCCTTGTTGGGTTTGGGAATTAATATAGTAATACATTGGGTTAAAGTGGTAGGAAGTGATTAATTATTTAAACATTATACAAAGAATTTATGCAAAAAAGGAGTCAATTCAGTACTAAACAATTTGTAAAAATCAGCTACAAGCCCATCAGGTCCAGGCGATTTATTATTTCTAAGTTGATTTATGGCTTTTTGTACTTCTTGCGGAGAAATGGGTCCATCACACTAATCCCTATCTGCGTCAGTCATTGTTTTAACAAAAAGAGAATGTAAAAAATTGTCAGCTGCAGATTGGTTAAATTAAATTACTACATAGGTCTTTACAAAATTTGGAACAAAAGTCTGCTATTTTATGCTGGTTGTCAGTTACAACTCCTTGATATTTACTTACAAATGTTAGTAAATTCACTTGGTGAAGTGATGTTTTTCAGAGTTAAAGAAGTCATGAGAATTTTGTTCCCCTTCTTCCAACCATTTAGCCCGAGATCTGACAAAGACGCCCTTTGCCTTTTGGCAGTATAGTTCATCAAGTTTTAATTGGAAACTACTCGTTTTTCTTTTTCTTCCTCCGTTAAGGTGTCGGGGTCTTTGCCGGATAAATCTCTCAGGATTGAGATAATCTGCAATTCTTCTTCTTATTTCGCTTTGACATCTTCAGCTCCACTCTTTCTTAAAAATTGTCCTATGTCATATTTAAGGAGTTCCCAATACAATCCAAAGGTGTTTTCTTTTAATGCTTCTAACCAGTAAAATGCTATCAAATCTAAAATTTTTTACTGAATTTTCCTTATTATGTAACGTAGAGCAGTTAAGTTTCCAGTAACTAGAACGAGTGACACATTTTGAATCAGAAGAGGTATTAATTAATATGCTTATTGCTAGATGATCAGTTAAAGGTGTTGGGCATATGCTAACAGCAATACTATTTATGCCTAAATGCGCCGAAATTAGCCAAGTCTATACGAGACTGCAGAGATCCTGATTTATTACTCCAAGTGAATAGTCGACCATTTGGTTCTTCACTCTCCATACATCAATCAAATTAAACTTTTACACGAAGTCAATTAAAAATGAGTCAGCTCTATTTAACTGAAAGGGTGGAAATCTGTCTAAAGAGCCATCCAAAATAGTGTTGAAATCTCCACAGAGAATCAAATATGCATTTGTGAATTGAATCAGCCATTCTGAAAGAATGCGATCAACGGTTAACATCAGTTTCAGTTTCCTTTCTTGTATTGTAACCATATACATTTGAAATAATGTTGAATCATTCTATTCAATAACTTGACATGTAAAGTGGCCATTTGGATCACATTGTGTGATCACATTTCCTTTAAAACTATAATTTAACGTTGCTACCCCTGGTGAACGTTCTGTTCCATGAGAGAGCCATATGCTGTTACCCCATTGTACTCTCTAGAAGTTGTCATTATCCACTGTAGAGTGAGATTCTTGAAAGAAAAACATCTCTGCTTTAAAAAACAAGTCTGCTTTAAAATAAATAATGCATTCCTCTTAACGTTATTACGCAACCCCTTGGTGTTGAGTGACACAAGTGACAACATCAATGCACAAAAGTAGTATATGTAAGATGAAAAGACCTTTTCAGTAAGGGTCAGAGAATAGTGTAAATAAGTAACACAAAAGCTGCCGAGATCAGCACCATATTAACGACATAGTAATTTGTAGGCTGTTTTCCCTTCATCTCGAGCCTTCTTTATGAGGGGCCACAGCTTCTGTCTATTTAGTCTGTCCTCCTGAGTTAAATCCTCTGCTTAGCGAAAGCCCATTTTCTGCATATATGGGCTCCTTTTTGCTGATTTCCAGACCGCATCCCTGAATCTCCGGGAAATTAATCCAATCATAACTCCTCGGGGTTTCGTTTTATCCTGTCATGGTTTTTCCCATTCGGTGTGCGACGTCTATGGCATCGGCAAGCTTTTCCTTTTCTTCTGGCAAGGACCTCTTGACATACGTTGATCGCTCGCGCCCGGCATTCTCGTACGCCCAGGAGCCTCAAATTCCATTTCGGACTATTGCGCTCCAATTCGGAAACCCGGCTCACCGTCCTCAACACGGAATTTTCATTTATTTCCATTCTTTTTTTCCTACATGATTGACCTTTTCATTCAATGCTTTGATCTCACTTCGTACCTCTTCCAATAATATCTCGAAGGTGTCGTTTCTACTGTTGATGAGATTAGCCAAGGATCGAACGCCGAGAACGCATTCTTTATCAATTTTGGACAGTGTTGGTTTCTTCGAGAGTGGGGGCTTGCTTGGAGTTACCGGTAAGGGTTGGAAATCATCCTCACCATATCTCTGCAAGTCACTGTCCATGCCATCTTCGTAGTCGTGATCAAAATGCATGCTAGTGCTAGCAACCATATTGGACATGCTCTGACGCTTTTGTCCCGATTTCGTCGACATTCTAAATGAATTATAAGCTGTATTGCACTAACTGGTCACAGATGAATTATATAAGGCGTTGTAACAAAACAGTATGGTCATAAAAATAACTTAAAAAAACGTTGGTGCTGAGAGCTCGATAACTTCAAAACATTCACGCCGCCATCTTGAAACTACGGTCAAGACAGCCTCCACTCGTAAAGTAGCAGTCAAGCCAACCCGCCCCTAATGGTGTTCATACTAGGCATTACGGTAATAAGTCGCCCAAGTCGCGGCGAAAGCAACCTTCAAAATAAAAGCCTCCAAATAATACGGACGTCAATGCTCTTCGGTTAAGGAATACGTACAACCAGAAAGGTTCATTTGAATCTTGAGATACATTTAAAAAAAAAATAGTTTACTTGATATCTTAGGAAAAATAAATGGTAAATGGACTTCACTGTCACGTACGTGGTTAGGGCGAGGGCGAGTAACGCAAGGCAAGAACATGGTGGACCCAATTGCAGGGAAGCAGGGAGGCAAGGCAGGAGTGCGGGAGTCTCAAAATAATATTTAATCTTCAAAAAGGGGAAACAAGGATATTGGCTAAAGCAAGACTGAACGAAGTCCCACAACAGATAATCAAACCAAAATAACAAAGAAACACTTGAATATCTATAACTGGAAACAAACTATGACCTGCGAGTAAGACGAGGAATAGATAGGGGAAAACGACACCTGAAAATGACATACCACAATGATAAAGACAACTGACATGGCAAAGACATGTGACAACGACAATGAACCGACAAGAAATGAAAGAAAGGGAACTAAATACAAACAGATAGACGAGACAACGAGGAACACCTGGACAAGACATGAGTGGCTGGAGAGAGCTGATTGGTCGACACAAAGTAGACGAGAACAGGTGGACACAACAACTTAATGAGCACACGACAAACATGGAACACAGGAAAACATGGAACAAAACTAAACACAACCCAAACCCAAACTCAGAGCATGACATTCACTTAGATAGCGCTTTATCTAGACCATCATTGAGGACTTGCACGCTCCCAGAACTAAGACAAGGGCGTGCAAAATCCTCTCGGACCGTCTGCACCCCCGTCACCGGCTCTTCCAGCTCCTTCCCTCAGGTAGGCGCTACCGATCAACGCAAACTAGAACTAGTAGACATTCCAACAGCTTCTTCCCTCTTGCGATCAACTTCTTAAACACCTAACCTATAATTCCATTACAACAAGCTGGAAACTTTTTGACTTGAGTTCGTTGTCACATTTCTGTGGGGCCAATTATGTATTACTCGTGCACTCACTGTAGTTGTCACTCCATGCTGCACTATTTGCATATACTGGCCATTCATGCCAGAGTAGCATCTGCTCCATTTGCACACTGATTGAGGAGTATCCGTAACATTTGCACAACCGACATTGTCCCAGATGATCGCACTACGCGTCCCTTTAAACCGCATACAATTCTCAGCGCCCTTTGCACAATGGTCATTGCACCGGACTATTGCAATATTAGTCATTCGAACTGCTCTAAGTGCTCGAGGACTCTGCATCTTTTTGCACAATTGTTTTTTGTCAATGTCTTTATGTCCCCAAAGTGTTCTGTAAACTGACTGTCTGTTGTACTAGAGTGGCTCCAACTACCGGAGACAAATTCCTTGTGTGTTTTGGACATACTTGGCAAATAAAGATGATTCTGATTCTGATCACAGTGCCCAAAGCGCTTTACAAAGCCTCACGTTCACACACACATTCATAAACAAATATTTTGAAATGCCACATCAGATTTGGGTGGAACCTCTGGGCTTGTGCAGTGTCCCCCAGAACTGGACCGGGTTTTCGATATCTCATAGATATTTTTTCACAGATTTTTTCAGTCAGAGGTAATGACAGCAAAATATGCAGTTTTTCAGACTTTTATTTTGAAATACAATATCCGATCTTCATCAAACCTCTTTTCGTGGAGTCCTTGGTGGTCTGTCACACAGATCTGGACTTGTCCCAATGGGATTATGGTGGGGTGGCTTTGGCTCATTAGGTAGAACAGGTTCGAATCCCTGCTACGACTGTCCGCATGTCGAAGTGTCCTTGGGCAAGACAATGAACCCTAATTTGTTCTCAGTGGGCATGGCAGCGCCTTGCATGGCAGCAGTCGCCCATTGGTTTATGAATGTGTGTGTGAATGTGTGGCTTTGTAAAGCGCTTTGGGCACTGTGATGGTGTAGATAAAGCGCTATATAAGTGCAGTCCATTTACCGTTTATTATAAGATATCAAATAAACTAAAAAAAATTAATGCAGCTCAAGATTCAAATTAACCTTGCTGGTTGCATTCCTTAACTGAAGAGCACTGACGTCCGTATTATTGGTAAGCTTTTATTTTGAAGGTGGCTTTCGCCGCGAGTTGACGACCTATTACCGTAATGCCTCGTATGAACAAAAGTAGGGGCGGCTGGCTTGACTGCTACTTTACGAGTGGAGGCTGGCTTGACCGCGGTGTCTTGAACAACCTTCCATTGAGGAGTTATTTAATTCTCATTGCGTAAAGTGTACGCTATGGATTCAAACGCAGTGTTTCTGTTAGAGACAGTTAATTTCGCCGCTGAAAAGCATCGAAACCAGCGTCGTAAAGACGCAGAAAAAACGCCCTATATTAACCACCCGATCGGTAAGTGTCACTTTGCTGCGCATTCAGAAGACGGTTGTATACCTGTATTAAAGAAAATATTCAAAATATTCATTTATAATCTGCATGTTGTAGCTTGAAAAAAAAAACTGATCTGGAGAACAGTGAACGCTAAAGGAAAATATGAAAGGCCAGCTGTAGAACCAAGGAAAAGCGTTTTTATTTGATTTGTTTTTACTGGTTCATTCAACTGTTTGTATCTTCTGACTTATCCGTTATGTTATCCTCTATAGCACTTTGAGATATCACATTAAAAGTGCATTACATATAAAATGTATTACTTCAATAATGCAATGACTTAAGAACAAGTCCAGGCCATACCTTCATCATACATTGTTAATAAATTATTTCAGTGAAGAAATTGTATCGATAGATAAAAATCTTTGTAACACTGCTCTGTCTAATACCCTGCGCTGTTTTTATTGTTAGGAGTTGCGAGGATTCTCAGCCATGAAGCTGGCATCACTGACATCGTAGTATTACAAGTATGTATACTTTAAGTTGTATTCATGTAGTATATCTTCCACTGGTAGCGACATGTTGAACAACTGGTAAGCACATCTGGCTCACAATTCTGAGGACCTGGGTTCAAATCCGGCCTCGCCTGTGTGGAGTTTGCACGTTCTCCTCGTGCCTGCGTGGGTTTTCACCAGGTAAACATGCATGGTAGGTTAATTGACAACTCTAAATTGCCCATAGGTGTGAATGTGAGTGCGAATGGTTGTTTGCTTATATGTGCCCTGCGATTAGCTGGTGACCAGTTCAGGGTGTACCCCGCCTCTCGCCCGAAGATAGCTGGGATAGGCTCCAGCATACCCGCGACCCTACTGAGGATAAGCGGTGAATGAATGAATATCTTCCATTGCAAGCACTATCCAGTTTGTACCTTCCTTTCCTGCCAGGCTGCTCTGCTTCATGACACTTTGGAGGACACAGACACGAAGCCCGAAGAACTGGAAACAAAGTTTGGACAGATCGTTGCTGGTATTGTTCAGGAGGTGACAGACGTTAAGAGTCTCCCCAAAGCGGAGAGAAAGCGTCTACAGGTGGAACATGCGCCTCATTGTAGCCACCAGGCCAAACTGGTCAAACTGGCAGACAAACTGTACAACCTCAGGGATTTGAACCGCTGCACACCTGTTGGTAGGCACCTACTTGTCTGTCTGTTTTTAAACACAAAATAATTAAGATGGATTTAATGTCATTTTAATACTAGCTGAGGTAATTATTCCTTTAAAGGTCAGAGGACAAAGATTTAAAAAAAAATCTTGATAACTCTAGAACCCCTTTACCAACCACATCTGCCATTTCGAAGTGATTATGTAGCAGATATACAGCAGTTAAATCGATAAATATGATTCAGAATGCGCCGTCTGTTTGTTGCATCCAATGCCTTCCGGTCTTCATCTCTTTCCGGCGCTGTGATGTCACACTAGCCAAACATCCTTTTCATTCGCCGTTGTTCCATGCTGTTGTTCCCGTCCTTGTATATTTGTTGTTGTATGTTTTAGCAATGGCGGCACGGTGGCCGACTGGTTAGAGCGTCAGCCTCACAGTTCTGAGGACCCGGGTTCAATCCCCGGCCCCGCCTGTGTGGAGTTTGCATGTTCTCCCCGTGCCTGCGTGGGTTTTCTCCGGGCACTCCGGTTTCCTCCCACATCCCAAAAACATGCATGAATTGGAGACTCTAAATTGCCCATAAGCATGACTGTGAGTGCGACTGGTTGTTTGTACCTATGTGCCCTGCGATTGGCTGGCAACCAGTTCAGGGTGTACCCCACCTCCTGCCAGATGACAGCTGGGATAGGCTCCAGCACGCCCGCGACCCTAGTGAGAAGAAGCGGCTCAGAAAATGGATGGATGGATGGATGTTTTAGCAATGTCACGATGGTTTATTGTGTGGCATTTGGTTGTACAAATGGTTCAGGCAGCGGCAAGAGGTTTTTTTGGCTTTCCAAGTGAAAAAGGAATACGTGACCAGTGGATAGGGAAAGTCAATTGACAGGGGAAGAAACGTGGTCAGCTATGGGTGCCGAGCAAGCATTCCAAACTGTGCTGATCACTTCGAACTGCCGTGTTTTGAGAAAAGCTGAGCAGAAAGCATTAGATACAGAGGTAGAGGCTGAAATCAGCTGCGGTGCCAGTTATTTTTCCTATGGGCATCGAGACATCAACCGCCAGCAAAAGAACTAAATCTCGCAGCCGCCACGGTGCAGCGGCGAAGCGGCGCATACAAGAGGTGAGGATTTCCTTGTATATACCTACGACTCTATTATGGTTACGATGCACTTGGGAATAGGAAAAAAAGACCCACTCAGTACTTTTCAGTACTGTCGTCTGTACTTTTGCCTATGTGACAAGCCAACAGACACACGGCAAAGACTTTCTGTGCGGTGTGTTATAACGCTACTCCAGCGAGGGGCACACAATATATAGGAATACTGCATACGATGTAAAAGCTTGTGCCGTGTCACTGAAATGAATATATAATACGTATAGTCGTGCTAAAAAATATTGGCACCCCTGGCTGTATAAAAAGACATGCTTTTGACATACTGTCACATTGAGCCAGTGGCCACTTTCTTTTTCTGTTGTACAGCTGCTACTTGGCTGCCCGTCGTTGTCACTGTCAGGTTCCGACCTCCTGATCGGCTCAAACGTGCGGTTGGACGATGCCAAGTTCAGTTGGGTGCACCTGTACGTTGAAGTCCTCCTCCTCCGCATATTCCAACACGTTGCTCGCCATTGCGTATAGAGTGTAGCGCACTTGTGTTTGGCAAGTGCAACGTCACTTCTGGTAGCCTGGTTTACTGGTTTACATGGGGAAAATATGCAGAAATATAAGAATTTGAGTTTTCTACGGGCACTCCGGTTTCCTCCCACATCCCAAAAACATGCATTAATTGGAGACTCTAAATTGCCCGTCGGTGTGAATGTGAGTGCGGATGGTTGTTTGTTTGTATGTGCCCTGCGATTGGCTGGCAACCAGTTCAGGGTGTACCCCGCCTCCTGCCCGATGATAGCTGGGATAGGCTTCAGCACGCCCGCGACCCTCGTGAGGAGAAGCGGCTCAGAAAATGGATGGATAAGAATTTGAGAAGGGGGCCAATACTTTTTCGCGGCACTGTATACTTGAGAGACACTGTTGATTTCACATGTAATAAAAGGCATTTCCACAAAAACAAAGATTCAAGTAGCATTAGACTTGACCCTCTCTCGTGTGTTTTTAAGGTTGGACGGCAGAGCGGGTCCAGCAGTATTTTGTGTGGGCCTCTGATGTGGTAAAAGGCCTAAAAGGTACTAACTCAGCTCTGGAGGAGAAGTTGGAGGAGTTGTTCAGACAGAGAGGAATGCTGCTCTAACATGGCGGTGAGATGAAAGAGATCCAGTGTGAATCATAGTTTCGATTCGTAAATTTTGAAATAATTTTTTTTTTTTACATAAATGTGTTTTATAAGTTCTTCCTTATTTGCACAACTCACAAAAACTGTATTATCGATCCATTTTCTGTCGCAGGGCACATAAAGACAAACAACCATTCAACTCGCAAGGTCACATTCACACCTATGGACAATTTAAGAGTCTTCAATTAACCTAAGAAGCATGTTTTTGGAATGTGGGAGGAAACAGAAGTACCCAAAGAACATGCAAACGGAAAACACACAGGAAGGCGGATGTGCTAACCGCTCGGGCGCCGTGCCGCCAATTGTATTATCAACTCAAATAAATGATACTAAATAAAGAGGGAAGAGGTGGAAAGAGACATTTCATAATGAACAAATATCTAAGACAATCTGTAAGGACAGGTTGAAGGACGGGGCCAGTTTGCTTCTGAAGCACTGCTGAAGTGCCATTGATCAAGGACACTTCACAGCCCCCTTACTGATATGGCTAGCTAGAAAAGAATGGAACATTACCCTGGACATCAATAATGGGTTGTAATTAATATTGTGGATGTAAAAAAAAGCATAGTTTATGTACTGCTGACAAGCCTTTAAATTGGTGAAAATGTACATTTTGATGATGATATAGCTCCTTGATACAATACTTTTCTGATATGATTGACATAGTCAGAGACATTGACAACTACACTGCATTTTGACAAGGTGTGTTTGTAATATTTTGCTCAGCTTCTTTACCTACCAGGAGGGACACATTTCAGGGTTGAGTTTTATTTGACATTACAGCCAGAAACCAAAAATGTTGCGCTATCTTTGCCTGGCCAAAATGGACTAACTGAAAATAGTAATGTCCATATATAAAATAGGTAACAACCACACAGACACTGGTAGGGAAAAGTCCACAAAAGCAAAAGAGGTAGAGTCGTGTAGCGAATACGCCTTATGGAACACGTCAACGGCAACCCCCACAAGACACAGGAAATCTGGTTTATGTCACCTGAGCCATAAACTGATCATCAGTCCTCCTTCAGCCATTCCTACTGGTTTCTCGAACAATTACCCTTTTTTTGCGGACTGATTTAATGACCAAGAATTTGGGAAACCCTCTTTTCAAAGGTGACAGTTCGAGACAACAATGTATTTATTAGTCAGACAGGCCACAAGTTGAACCGGTAACTCCCAGACCTTCGCAGGGACTCGAATGAAGTACAATGGACCATCCGGGATCATTGGTGGGGCACGGGCGACACCCACTGGTGTTTAAGAGTCATTACAAGCTCATTATCAGCACCCACAGTTTTACAGTGATGAATGTTTGATTTTTTACAAACTTTGCACTAATGCTCCCAGTGTATATCATACCAATGTCACAAATGACTGTTTCTTGCAGGTCAGCTGGTTAAATCTGTTGTCAACCAAATATGATTGTGTTTACCTGAGACAACACGGAAATGTTACATAATGGACATCAAGTGTTCTAAGCCACCAAATAAGGTTAAAACACTCATTGCATAGATTAACCATGGTGTGTGAGACAATGCAAAAGCTGGGAATTTACTTTTTATTTTAGCTGCACTGGTTTTAGACCAGCGGCACGGTGGCCGACTGGTTGGAGCGTCAGCCTCACAGTTCTGAGGACCTGGGTTCAATCCCCGGCCCCGACTGTGTGGAGTTTGCATGTTCTCCCCGTGCCTGCGTGGGTTTTCTCCGGGCACTCCGGTTTCCTCCCACATCCCAAAAACATGCATAAATTGGAGACTCTAAATTGCCCGTAGGTGTGCATGTGAGTGCAAATGGTTGTCTGTTTGTATGTGCCCTGCGATTGGCTGGCAACCAGTTCAGGGTGTACCCCGCCTCCTGCCCGATGACAGCTGGGATAGGCTCCAGCACGCCCGCGACCCTCGTGAGGAGAAGCGGCTCAGGAAATGGATGGATGGATGGATGGATGGATGGTTTTAGACCACAGATGTTTCTAGAAGTGAAATTCAATATCAGAGGTGTGGTCTGTCCTTCCCGCTCTTGCCTTTTGGGGCAACCCCATTTTTCTTGGTACAAAAGACCGGAGCCTTTTATTCTCTTGCTTCTTGGTCTCCTGCGCCGCCGAAGACGCTGGCTCCCAGCCAAGAAGCCCCACTCCTCACCACTAGGTGGGGGAGGTGAGCCGAGACGGGCTAGGCCCGACCGAACCTTCCTTGCCGCGCCGACGATCGCTGACCACAGAGTTATTCTGCCAGCTCCCCAAACTACACGTTTGTGGAGTCCGGCAGGAAGGATTTACGGGCGCAGGTTTTCTCTGAGCACATGATGAACAACGTCACCCAAGCGCTTCGGCCACTGGCTCTTTTGCTTTTTCTTTTTTTCCTTTTCCTCCTTTTTCTTCAAACCAACCTGTCGGCACCCTTGCCCATCCATCAAGAGGATTGACCCGCCTGCCTAAATTTTGTTCTATGCAACGTGAGTACAACTTGCTGATTACCAAGTACAAATTGGTACATAATTGGGCTTATACTAACGATCACAGAAATGCCGCATCTCTCACCGCTCATCCTCATTCCACACTTTTTCCATTCCACATTCCACACGTTTGTCTGTACCGTTTTGTAGTAAAGTCCCTCTGCATTGTTCCCCCTGTAGTTTCCCCTGTAGATTTGTTTTCTCTAAAATTCCACTTCCTGTTGTGCACTTTGTGTGTTTGAATGAAACCGTAAAACCGCTGAAATCTAGAACTGTTGTTCTAGATTTCGGCTGTTAGGTCAAGCAGAATGGAGGATCTGTATCCTTTTAATGTTGGAACAGTTTTACTGTGTCACAGTGGAGTTTTTAAGCTGCTGCTGTGCTTTCTTAGTATTATAATGGCTATTTATTGAGAATCAGAGTCGATCAGTCCAACAGAACAAAGTTTCTAGAGGGGAGTGAGAAAAGAAGACAAAAGACAAAGTACTAACTGTAAACAAGATGAGAAAAGTAAATCCTTATATATCTAGAACAATGGCACATTAGATATGAGTGTTGTATGGGGCATTAGTGCTACACCCTGTGAGGGAAGGACAGGACAAGATAGAACAGGACAAGGACAAGAAGAAAGAAACACGCAGGACAAGGGTCGTGAAAACGGGTGTACAACTGAAGTGGGGTGGGATTGACTATGTAAATTATAAAAGTCTACAGGACGAGAGTATGAGTGAGGGGATACACAAGCAATTCGCATATTCATGAGTTATTTGTTGCAAGAAGTGAGTGGCCCCACACCCAGTGAAAAAGTCCCAGGGTTGTGTGCCTGCCAGGTACTGCTGCCTAACACTAAAAAACCCAGGGTTTTCTTACTCCTGCTGCAATTCCTAGAGGACAGCACAAAGGCTCTGTGTTTTAAACGAACAACTCAACGGCCTACAATTAGCCACCTTTCTTTTGTAAATGCAGCCATTTTTACCAGATTAGCTAGCGGTACACAGACGTGACACGCGTTAAGTGCTTGACTGATTGTCTAACAGGGACATCGGAATGTGGTCGACCACAAGAATACTCAGCTTGAAAAACAAGTTTTGGTCAACACCACCTTGTGTGATGTTGAAAATAGCATAGGCAAGTTGATGATTATTTTTCACAAAATAATGGCGAAACAGTCAACAGGCCTCCCTCCTATTTCTGCCATTGACATTTTGATTTTTCAATATGGTTTTATTTCATTTATTTTGAAGTGTTTTATTGCGGTGTCCTGGTACACTTTTTAAATTTTTCTTGATAGCACTACTTTCATGTACATGTTATATATACATACTTTTTTTTTGTAACCATGCAGCGCTTTGTGCGACTGTGGACATTGTAAATGTGCTATATAAATAAACACAGAAAATCCTGGTAAAAAAAATAGAAAAAAATGTAAAAGCAGGCCTACTGAGTGTGGTATGGAAGAAGGGTCGGTGTCGGCGTGAACGATGACTGAACAATAGACCCGAGATGGATAAATAGCTCGCTCGCGGCACATACTAGTTCACTTACTCAGTCAACTAGGAAACGAAGATGCAGAAAGTCTACAGCACTCAGCAGGCTTTGGATTTGATCCCGAACCAAGTCAACCCCTTGTGACTGATGGAGAAGACATTGCCCTTGAGCTGAGTCCAGACTCAGAATTTTTTTCTGTTAAGATTTCCTAAACATCCTATTTTCATTTGCTGATTATGGCAGTTGTGTTTTAGGAAAAGACGAAAAGAATGCAAAATCAAAACCAAGGAAGCATACGTGATGTTTTGGAATTATAATTCAAATGATATCTTTGCGTGGATTTCTAACCTTGATTGAGGTTTTTATAGCTCACATCATATTTCATTGCCCACATCTAAAAAATATGATCACCCTGCAGATGAGGAGACTTCACCGCCACCAGAAAAGAGAGGTCAACTGGAGACACACACTGGGCCAACAGAGAAGGCAAAAGAAGGCACAGTGTGGCATGAAGAACAGGTCGGAAGGCATCTCCATCACAGCCAAGTGGAATCCTACGCTGCAGATGGAGAGCCAACTGCATAGGTCAGAAGAACAGTGTCGAGTCGCTTACAGTTTCCTCTGTTTCGTCACTCTTGGCATGCTTCGAAATATTCAGGAGTCGACTGTTCAGCATGGACACCAGACACAGCATGACAGTTGGTTCATGGCCCTTCCTGAACTATTGCCGTTCATTGCCATCCTCCTCTTGCGTGGGGTGGTCAAACTTCCATCACTGCGTGATGCATGGTCAGCAAAACTGGGACACCCACTAATCATCGGAATTATGGTCCGAAACCGCTTCCAAGACCTCATGTGGCACCTACGAAAAGTGGAACGTTGCATTGGTGCCTATTGACAGTGGAGTGTGTTCACGTTTGTGTCACGTAAGGAGTAAGGTCAGTCACAGATTGCTATTGTCCCTGGGTGGAATAGAGCATTGTCCCTTTTGGATCTTGCTGGGGCGAAGAGTGTAGTGAGGAACACGGGTGAAACTTTGTTTGTGTCATGGTCTGTGTTTTGGTTTGGGTTGTGTTTAGTTTTGTTCCATGTTTGTCGTGTGCTCATTAAGTTGTTGTGTCCACCTGTTCTCGTCTGCTTTGTGTCGACCAATCAGCTCTCTCCAGCCACTCATGTCTTGTCCAGGTGTTCCTCGTTGTCTCGTCTATCTGTTTGTATTTAGTTCCCTGGTTTCTTTCAGTTCTTGTCGGTTCATTGTCGTTGTCACGTGTCTCTGCCATGTCATAGTCGTCAGTTGTCTTTATCATTGTGGTATGTCATTGTCAGGTGTCATTTTCCCTTTCTATTCCACGTCTTACTCACAAGTCATAGTTTGTTTCCAGTTTTAGATATTCGAGTGTTTCTTTGTTACTTTGATTTGATTGGTATCTGTTGTGGGACTTTGTTCAGTTTTCCCTTTTCTAAGATTAAATATTATTTTGAGACTCCCGCACTCCTGCCTTGCCTCCCTGCTTCCCTCCAATTGGGTCCACCATGTTCTTACCTTGTGTTACTCGCCCTCGCCCTAACCACGTACGTGACAGTTTGGGACCACTCAGAGTTCGCAGGTGGGTCGCCACTTTGCGGTTGCCTTACTGGGCTAGATGCATAAGAACCCGTTGCAACTACTCACCTGAAGACTAGGCAAAATGAGAACCTCTTCGGGTTCTCATTTTTGCTCAGGAATTCTCCTCATAGATCTCATAATTGTTGTACTGTATATTTCTATGACTTTACTTTCCTATCCTACCTGGCCGAGATGAACCGGAGCTACTTGGAAGATAGGGCGTTCAAATTTTACAAAATGCTTAGGAAAGGTGCCTCGATGCAAATTTTAAAGGGGACATATTTTGCCAAACCAACTTTTTCTAGTACTTGTGATGTAATATTGTCTCTATGGTATCTCGGTAAGCATGTGAAATATGAATTAAAATCATCCACGCATTCCTGAGTTGTAGACATTTTTCTGCTGAGAGGCCTGAAATCAGGTCATTCGAATTTCGTGTGCTCATCATCCCATAAGCAGCCGAATACAAACGACATTGAAACTTTTTTTCAGTAACCTAAACATCCCTCAGTTAACTTCAGAAAGTAAAGAGTTTTTGACGCCCCATTAACCCTCGCAGATACATTAGGCCTTAAACAATATGCCAACAGGTAGAGCTTCAGGCAATGATGGGTTTCTATAAACATTTCTGGTGTATACTTGAGCCACTATTTTTCAGAGTGGTGATAGAGATATAGAGATATGTGGCGATATATTACCCACAATCCTTTTAAGGCAGAAAATATTTAAAGCAACAGACCACAGACAATTACAGACTACATGAAGATGCTTGAGAGCTTCACGCAAGACAAAAAAAAACAATTAAATACAATTATTTTAATAAAATAAAGTAGTACAGAACGGTAAATGTAAACAAACATGCATGAAGAATATAGTCTTTGTGAACAATGGCAATGCAAACATAATTTTTTTACATGTATGAAATATAAAACAATTTCCATCCAGAAAAAAACTGTAAACACAAAATATAAAATACAGAAATGTGTGAGGGACAAAAGTTCGAGTGAGAAAGAAAAAGAACAGAAAATAACTTTTTCCCCTTCATTTATTCATAAAACAAAACATACAAACCCAATTGCCAGAATGATATACAATCAGTGGCTATAGGCAGATTATCAAAAATATGTTTATAGATCCAGGGTTTTGATGGCTTCTGCAGTATGATCCTAATATATTGTTGGACTTAATTTTAGTATCTATATTTATTATAATCATTGTAGAAACACTACATGGGTAGAATTTGTGAATTATTAAAAAATGTATTTTATTAATCAGTAAACATTTTGCAAAAAATGTGAAATAAAAGTATATCATTTGTAGTAATATGTAAACATGAATGAAGCCTAAATATCAAATATTGTAATCTTTGGGGCGGCACGTTGGTGCCTGGTTACCACATCTGCCTTTCAGTTCTGAGGACCAGGGTTCAAATCGCCTGTGTGGAGTTTGCATGTTCTCCCCGTGCCTGCGTGGGTTTTCTCCAAGCACTCCGGTTTCCTCCCACATCCCCAAAAAAATGTATGATAAGTTAATTGGCTCCAGTATGCCCGCGACCCTTGTGAGGATAAAGCGGTACAGAACATGGATGGATGTAATCTTTGGTTGCTCTGTGCTGACATGTTGTGGTAAAATACATTGTAGATGTTTTATTTTATTCTTGATCAAATATTTTGCAGGGAAAGTCCGCAAGCTCGAGACCGAACGTCAGCAATACTCGACGTCGCGCGATGACACCGACTAGGAAAAGTGGAGTCGAATTCATTTGAAACAGTGCTGTCCTTTCCTATGTTCCAAAAGAGGCACCTTTTCATGTCTCCTTGACCAAATGACCTATTCCCACAAAGGTTAAAATTGGTAGGAGGTTAGGCGATTGGAGAATCTGAAGGGGGCCAGAGTTTGTGTAGGCATTTATAGGGGTGTAGCTGCTGAGGCACCTTACTGTTTGCTGCCTTGGCTGGATAAAAGTGAAATAAATATATAAAATTGGTGCGATCACTTAAAAGATTGGGGAGTGAGGTGAAAAGCAATAAAATGACCGGCCAAGCAGGTGAAAATAAAGGTAAATTGGGGGTGAATAGTACAGTATATCAGGAGAAATGGGACAGAATAAGGAAGGAGGGAAAAGGGGGTGATGAAGAAAAGAAAGGCAATGTGAAGGAAAGTACGAAACACGGAAAAGACAGGGAAATGAGCTAGAACAGGTTGGTTGGAAGTGGAATCAGGTGAGATGATATGTGAGGAGGATTAGGGAAGTATGGTAACATACCTGGCGGCACGGTGGCCGACTGGTTAGAGTGTCAGCCTCACAGTTCTGAGGACCGGGGTTCAATCCCCCGCCTGTGTGGAGTTTGCATGTTCTCCCTGTGCCTGCGTGGGTTATCTCCGGGCACTCCGGTTTCCTCCCACATCCCAAAAATATGCATTAATTGGAGACTCTAAATTGCCCGTAGGTGTGACTGTGAGTGCGAATGGTTGTTTGTTTGTATGTGCCCTGCGATTGGCTGGCAACCAGTTCAGGGTGTACCCCGCCTCCTGCCCGATGATAGCTGGGATAGGCTCCAGCACGCCCGCGACCCTAGTGAGGAGAAGCGGCTCAGAAAATGGATGGATGGATGGATGGTAACATACCTGAGAAGTTGAATCTAGTAATTTGGTTTGTTGGTATGGGTGGAGTAGTGAAAATGAATCCATTAAAACAAACTCAAGAGTCGGAGAGAATGTGATGAGATCAAATTTGCTAAAGTTCTAAATGATAGTAATGTGTTATTGGGATGTTCAGATATGAACCAAATGTGTTTCTTTTTTAATAAATCTGCAAAAATGTCAACAATTTAGTTTTGTTTCTGTCAATATGGGGTGCTGTGTGTACATTGAGTAAAAAAAAAATGTACAAATGATTTTAGCAAATGGCTGCAATATAACAAAGAGTGACAAATTTAAGGGGGGCTGAATGCTTTCCGTACCCAATGTATATTACTGGGTCACAGATAAAAGAGTGCACTACTACCATGAATTTAGTTTAGCCAATGAATTGAAAACAAAAGGGTTAATTTAGGGGGAGTGCCTACACAGCAGGGGGAGTGTCCAGTTGAAAGGAACCAACATATTGTTTATATATATATATATTCATTGTCTCAGTTAGGACCATATATGTTCGCCAAAGTCAAATTGTTATTACCAATGCTCCCTGTGACAATGACATATCAGCCATTAGGGTCCGAAATAACCGTCGACATTGAGAATGGAACCGATTTATTGATAAGAATGGCTGCCCCCCTGTGCTGCTTGAAAATGTAAATAGTAAAGTTGGCCAACCCAACCCCTTTGAAGCCTTGCATGGTCAGATGATTAAAAAGGAGTTTCTTGAAGAAAATCAATTTTAGCATTCAGTTCGTTCAGAGGATTACTTTGTTCCGTTTAACAGGGGAATTGACCCCTCTAACATTCCAACTGACAAACCTTAGGGCACTGCCTATTGGCTTTAGATTGTCAGAACTCAGAAAAGAGGTGATATATAACTCCCTCTACAGTATATAAGCATACCACATGGCTTAACTGGATTAACATGGATGTTCAGTAGCAGTGCACCAAAAGATACAATGAAAATGAGAATGAAAACCACAACCTTGGAAAAAATTTAAATAAATAAAATAAAAATTAAGAAAATGGAAAACACAGTCCCCTTCCCCACACCTCCCTTATCCCTAGCTTAAACCATGCCCCAGCTGATAGCATAGGATACCAAAACAGCTGGGACATTGGTAATGCTTCCAACATGTTCACTACTTCCTACATTCCCTTTCAACTCCCGCAGCTGTAACACTGTTTACCTCCAATACCGGAGCTGTCGTGAACGGAACAGAGGATAGGACCCAAAAATGCACGACTCCAAAACAAATGGACAGTTTAAAAAAAAAGATAGGTTTTCATATACGGGCAGAGGTCGGTACACAGGCAGGCAACCCAAAAAAGGCAACAGTATCCAAAAACATGAGGCAAAAAGGTGAGGTCGATAATCGGAACAGGCGCTAGTATTTCTGTGAGTCTTTGACGTGGAAAGAAGGAATGCTGGAACGCGACGACAAGGTACAACGAACTGCCGAGGAGAGCGAATGAGACACGAGGTTAAATGCAAGGGGTAATTAGGGTGAACGAGGCACAGGTGGTGAAGATGCTCTCAGGAGCAGGTGTGTGTGAAACAGGGGGAAGACAAAAACCGGAACACACACCCATGACAGGAGCGAGTCAACAAGAAGCCGTGATGGGCATGTAGCACATGTACGGCACCCACCATCAATTCGTTGTGATACATTTAGCTAATAAGAATGAAAGATAACAAATTGTAAATATGAACTCAAATGAGTGATCAGCATGTCACAACAATAGCAACAGCAACTAATTGTTGAAGCTTTGTAGGTGGAATTCTTTCCCATTCCTGCTTGATGTAAAGCTTCTGCTGTTCAACAGTCCGGGGTCTCCGTTGTCGTATTTTACGCTTCATAATACGCCACACATTTTCAATGGGAGACAGGTCTGGACTGCAGGCAGCCCAGTCTAGTACACCCACTCTTTTACTACGAAGCCACGCTGTTGTAACAAATGCAGAATGTGGTTTGGCATTGTCTTGCTGAAATAAGCAGGGGCGTCCATGAAAAAGACGTTGCTTGGATGGCAGCATTTGTTTCTCCAAAACCTGTATGTACCTTTCAGCATTAATGGTGCCTTCACAGATGTGTATGTTACCCATGCCGTTGGCACTAACACAGCCCCAAACCATCACAGATGCTGGCTTTTGAACTTTTCGTTCATAAGAGTCCAGATGGTTCTTTTCCTTTTTGGCCCGCAGGACACAACTTCCACAATTTCCAAAAACAATTTGAAATGTGGACTCATCGGACCACAGAACACTTTTCCACTTTCAATCAGTCCATCTTAGATGAGCTCGGGCCCACAGAAGCCGGCGGTGTTTCTGGGTGTTGTTGATAAATGGCTTTTGCTTTGCATAGTAGAGTTTCAAGTTGCACTTACGGATGTAGCGCCGAATTGTATTTACTGACATTGGTTTTCTGAAGTGTTCCTGAGCCCATGTGGTGATATCCTTTACACATTGATGTCGGTTTGTGATGCAGTACCGTCTGAGGGCATTCAATGTTGGTTTTCGGCCTTGCCGCTTACATGCAGTGATTTCTCCAGATTCTCTGAACCTTTTGATGATTATGGACCATAGATGATGAAATCCCTAAATTCCTTGCAATTGTACGTTGAGGAACATTGTCCTTAAACTGTTCGACTATTTTCTCACGCACTTGTTCACAAAGAGGTGAACCTCGCCCCATCTTTGCTTGCGAATGACTAAGCAATTTAGGGAAGCTCCTTTTATACCCAATCATGGCACCCACCTGTTCCCAATTAGCCTGTTAACCTGTGGGATGTTCCAAACAGGTGTTTGATGCGCATTCCTCAACTTTCTCAGTCTTTTTTGCCACCTGTCCCAGCTTTTTTGGAACGTGTTTCACCCATAAAATTCTAAGTTAATGATTATTTGCCAAAAACAATAAAGTTTATCAATTTTGACATGAAATACCTTGTATTTGTAGTGTATTCAATTACATGTAGGTTGAACATGATTTGCAAATCATTGTAGTCTGTTTTTATTTATGTTTACCACAACGTCCCAACTTCTTTGGAATTGGGGTTGTACTGACGCTTCCCTAGCAATAGCCAACACGTTCAGTAGTAAAGTTATAGAAAGTGGAGCACATTCTGTCTCTGGGTGGCTCGGTCTCAGGGCGTGATGGGAACATTGGACTGAATTTCCGAACGGACCCCAAACACTAGGGTGAAGCTACGATTGGTCTGCAACTGCATGACGTCACGACGGGAAGCAGTTTTGGCCACAAAGCAAACGGACAAGAACTTCTGAGGTCTCTTTTCCATGGGCGGACCAATCTGACTGCTACTGTGAATAAGGGAGAAGGGACTTGGGGCGAAGCTATATCCAAGTGTGCTACAAAAAATATCGAAGAGTGCCCGTCAAACAAGGTTGCAACTGAAATATTAGATTTGAACAAATGGGCAAATACAAACATGTTTGATGGAGGTCTTGGTCCCGATTTGGGCCCGGCTCCCACCAAACAAAAACTTTTAATCATTTTAGAAAGACACAATCAGCAATTGGAAGCAACAAAATTAACTATTTTAGTCTGCAAAGCAAAACATGAAAAATTAATAATAATAAAAAATTAAAAATAGAAACTTGGAGGATGAGGTAATATTTACATAGAAACTAATTGGAGAGAAACATTTTTGTTCCTCACGTCTTGTTCGGGAAGTTTCAAGTGGCGGAGGAAGGGTCATCCTCTCCCCCTTTTTAACAAAAGGGGGCGAGATACACATACATATCAACCATGTGGTGACGTCATTCCTGAACAGCAAAAGATTCATACTCTCACCCAAAAGTCATTTAAAACTCACAGAGATGCTAAGACAAGCCAAACTTCATTTCCAAACAAATGCACAAGCTAACCTAGCAGGCTTACTAGGGGACCATGACGACACGTTACACAATTGTGAACTAGCCATGGAAGATAAATTGGCAGTATAAAGCACACCACAGGAAAACCCAAACATGACATTGTTTACAGATGGGCACAGTCATTTTGACCGAAACATGGCACATGTAGTCGCGTCATATGAAATCACGACACCAAATATCGGAGAAGAGAATGTGTTTTCAATCCTCGAAGCAGAAAAACTACCACCACCACACTCGGCCCAGTTAGCAGAACTCCATGCGGCCCATCGGGCATGTTAATGTTAAGGTAAGACTGTAAACGTATACACAGACTCGGCCTACGTCATGCAGGGCACTGCTTGTACACATAGCTGCATGGCAAAGAAGCGATTTTACTGACCACTACAGGCACACTAGTGATGCAACACAAATTGCTCCTCGAATTGGCAGTATCTGTAAAATTACCTCATGCAGTCTCACTCATTCCTTCTAAAGCTGACACATTTAAAGCACATAGTAACACCAGTGCTGAATTAGCAACCAGGCAGGCTGGGAGATGTGCTTTTCTCTCCCTTCTCTCACCCATACAGATGTACAGTGTGTCAGACCTGGACATTGCCAAACAGTTGTCCATCCTGCTGCCCACCCTCATGAGGAGGAAAAGGACTGCGGACCAAAGACCCGCGAGGCGTCCCAGATGAGTATAAATTAGTTGACCAAATTGCAGCAGGTTTCGAGTCTACTTTCGTATGGATAACCCCCAACAAAAGCATAAATCGCATAAACTACATACATTGTAATGTTCAAAGGTTGACACATTTTACACGTATCGCTTCGAGGAGGTGCATGCCCAACTGGTTGCCACCTCGTTAGTTGCCTATCAGAACAGACTGGCACTCAACTCCATATTGGCAGTAAGAGGAGGCGTGTGCTCCATGTTTGGCGAAAGCTGCTGCACATTCATTCCCAGTAATATGGCCCCAGACGAGAGCCTCACCAAAACACGTAACGGTCTGAGGGCCTTATCTAATGAACTTAAAGAACAATCAGGAATAACTGATCCGTTTCATGATCTACTGGAAAGATTGTTTGGCAAATGGAAAGGGATAATTGGTAGTTTGATTATCTCAATTGGCACTATACTTGGGGGTTTTTCTATTTTGCGGTTATTGTTGTTGTATTCCCTTCATTAGGGCGCTGATCATCAGCTGCATCAATCGAATGGTGGGTCGTCTGGAGAACCACTCCCCCTATACCAAATCCCGGAGAGGACGGCCCTCCTGCAGGATCCAGAGGAGGAAACATCTGAGCTCCAACTGGATCTGGCGGCGTTGGACTTGGCACACTACGACCTGGAACTGGATGCAGATATCATCTTTGGACCTGATGTCGACGTGGGACTTTAGTGCAGGGTCTACATTACACAATGTCGCTAATGTTAACACATGGTACCGCTGCTGCGGGGAATGTTTATTACTTCGGCTGCTCATTGTATATATGGGGTTCCGAGGACCTCATGGACTTTTAGGGGGAGTTAGTCCCCACACTTCTGTTCAAAACACACTGTTAGATTTTCCAAATGTCGCACACAACCACTGCTGGACTTTTAAGTCAAACGTGTTGGGGGGCCGGGTACTTCGGTGTTGGCATGGGGGTTGACATATAGGACACACATAAAGTGCCATGCACACACACTTAGGGAGAAGTAGTCCCCACCTTTTTTCTCTAATACATATTGTTAGGTTTTTCCAACTGTCGCAGACACCTACCCACTGCCCAGTGCCGGAGTTTAAGTCAAACCCGTTGGGGGGCCGGGTACTTCGGTGTTGGGTATGGGGGTCTACATCTAGGATACACATAGTTCACACACAATATTTGTGAGGTGACCCAGTTGGGCCACCTCAACAGCGAGAGTTGTTAGAAATTACTGGCTGCACGCTTACACAACACTGCATACACTTTTGTTTGATACATCCCATTACAGATAAGCATCCAGATATCCTTCTAAAAATATAATTGCATTACACTTGGTTGTACCGACACAACAAACGCAGAACATATCAACATAGGGTGCAGTGGGAAGTTCACTCCGGGCGCGCTCTCCGCACCCCGGAACCTTCAATAACTCAGAGCGGTGGTAGTGTGTGTGCCACTCGATGTAAGTAAAACTGACACATTCAATATGGCGGATGTAAAAAAGGCCCATGAGAGGATGTATGTATTACTCGTGCACTCACTGTAGTTGTCTCGGCATGCTGCACTATTTGCATATACTGGCCACTCATGCCAGAGTAGCATCTGCTCCATTTGCACACTGATTGAGGAGTATCTGCAACATTTGCACAACCAACATTGTCCCAGACTATCGCACTACTCGTCACTTTAAACCGCATACACTCCTTGAAGTCTCGGCGCCCTTTGCACAATGGTCATTGCACCGGACTATTATAATATTAGTCATTCAAACTGCTCTAAGTGCTAGAGGACTCTGCATCTTTTTGCACAATTGTTTTTTGTTAATGTCTTTATGTCTCCAAAGTGTTCTGTAAATTGACTGTCTGTTGTCGTACTAGAGCGGCTCCAACTACCGGAGACAAATTCCTTGTTTGTTTTTGGACATGCTTGGAAAATAAAGATGATTCTGATTCTGATTCTGATGTACTGACGCATCCTTAGCAATAGCCAACACGTTCAGTAGTAAAGTTATAGAAATTGGAGCACACTCTGTCTCTGGGTGCCGCGGTCTCGGGGCGCGATGGGAACATTGGATTGAATTTCCGGACGGACCCCAAACACTAGGGTTAAGCTACGATTGGCCCACGACTGCATGACGTCACTTCTGCGGTCTCTTTTCCATGGGCATTGTTCTGGACCAAGTGGACCAAAAGTCATTTTAAGTTCAATAAATTGCTGAGATTTAAAAAATAATAACTTTGAAAAGGAAATTTGAGATGGGTCTATTGCTTGCGAACATGGAAGCGTCCAGTGTTCTATCACTGGACGCTTGAGGAAACTCACCTAACAGAAGTGAGCAATTGATTATTTGCTGCAAATCAGCTAACACAGACTTCGCAAGAGATTTGAAAAAGTCAGGTGGTATTGAGTTAAGACAGCTTGTTGATGGTTTCAGCTGCTGAACCGGTTTCTCTACAGTTTTTTGGTCAACTATATAAAATTCTGACATGGTAATAGAGTTTTCAGATCTATCGTTTTATCATTTTGCTGATTTGTGCTGATATTTAACCTGATGGATTGTATTTTTTCACGAAAATAACAAGAAAATTCATTACATTTATCCACTTTTAGGAGTTCTGGAGCTATTTGATTTGTGTGTGTGTGGGGGGGGGGGGGGGGTGTTGCAAGCTTGTCAACCACAGCAAACAGTATTGTTGAAGTTCTTACTGAGGATTTCAGAAAAGTGTTGCTGTCTAGCCCTGACTAACTCTTGGTTAAAATTACAAAGACTTAGTCTGTAGAGGTCATAATTAATTTGGAGTTTAGTTTTTCTCCACTTACATTATGCTTTACTACCCTTTTATTTAGAGGTCTTTACCATCATTGTCCTCTTCCACTGTGTTCTAGGTCACCTCAAGATTGTCTTAGTTTTAATAGGAGTGACAGCATTCATGACATTTGAGATTTTCCAGGTGAAATTATCCAAAAGTTCATCAACTGTCTCAGCATTCACAGTTTGTGGCACAGCTATGGTGGTGGTACTCTCATTGATGTACCTTTTCTTAATAGACATAAAGGTTGTCTGAACTTTTGGAAGAATCTGTAATTCAAAGAATACACAAAAATGGTCAGAAATAGCTATATCCTTAATGTCAACTGAGAGACTTTCAACATCCTTAGGTGACCAGGTCTAAGATGAGACCTTGAGTGTGGGTTGGACTCTTAATATGTTGAGAGCGGTCAAATGTGTCAAGTATAGCAGAGAGTTCTTTAGATTTTATTTCCGTTACTGTCAACATGAACCTTCAAGTCTCCCGTTATGACAGAAGAGTTGTAGTTGTAATAACTAACAACATTTCTGAAAAATCCTCCATAAATTTTCTTTTGTATCTTTGAGGTCTATACATTATTAAAACAATAACCTTTGGGTCACCTTTAACTAAAAAACTGAGATAATCAAAAGAGCTAAAATCACCCACTATAATTTTTTTCACTGAAATAATGACTTAAAAATAACAGCAATACCGCCGCCTTTTTTCCCTATCCGACACTTGTTCATAAAATTAAAATTTGCTGGTGTTGCCTCATTCCAAATGGTATTACAGCTACTTTCTGTTAGACATTTAATAGCAAAAGTCTAGATCATAGGTTGTAATGATGTCATTAATCAACATTGATTTATTCCCCAGTGACCTGATATTGAAAAGAGCTAGTCTTACAGCAATAACTGCAGACAATGGTTTGATAGATTCACATTGTATCCTCACTAAGTTTGTAGTTCTACTTTTTTGTGCCATATTTCTTTGACCAACTTTCTGTCCCTTGTAATTTCAGGGATGAAAAATGCTTGATCTCCATAGGGGTCTGACTTATTCTGGAAAAGACCCCGCAGATATCAGTCAGATTTGCAGATAAGATTCTTCATGAGAGGCCAGTCTTGTACCCGCACTCTTTTACTACGAAGCCATGCTGTTGTAACACGTGCAGAATGTGGTTTGGCATTGTCTTGCTGAAATAAGCAGGAGCGTCCATGAAAAAGATGTTGCTTGGATGGCAGCATATGTTTCTCCAAAACCTGCATGTACCTTTCAGCATTAATGGTGCCTTCACAGATGTGTAAGTTACCCATGCCATTGGCACTAACACAGCTCCGTACCATCACAGATGCTGGCTTTTGAACTTTTCGTCCATAAGAGTACGGATGGTTCTTTTCCTCTTTGGACGTCCACAATTTCCCAAAACAATTTGAAATGTGGACTTGTTGGACCACAGAACACTTTTCCACTTTGCATCAGTCCATCTTAGATGAACTCGGGCCCAGAGAAGCCGGCGGGTGTTGTTGATAAATGGCTTTTGCTTTGCATAGTAGAGTTTCGAGTTGCATTTACGGATGTAGCGGCAAACTATATTTACTGACATTGATTTTATGAAGTGTTCCCGAGCCCACGTGGTGATATCCTTTACACATTGATGTCGGTTTTTGATGCAGTGCCGCCTGAGGGATCAAAGGTCGTATAACATTTATCAGTTTGAACATTAAATATCGTGTCTTTGTAGTTTATTCAATTAAATATAGGTGGAACATGATTTGCAAATCATTGTATTCTGTTTTTATTTATGTTTAACACAATGTCCCAACTTCATTGGAATTGGGGTTTTACATATAAATAGAACTCTTTTCATTTAAGCCTGCCTGTTTTTATTTTTATTTGTTTTGTCCATTGTTGTCTTCAGAGAAAGCATGGCAATCATCTGGAGAGATACAAAAATCTCACGATATGTATTTTATTGGGTTGAAAAATATAAATTTACTTTTTTACTTAAATACATTTACAAATCTGTATTTTTATACTTTTAGTAAGGGAGGGGCTTCAGTACTTTTACCAGTTTTGTTTTTTTAAGTATCAGTACTTAAGTGCTGAATACCAATACTTTTGACATCGCTGCAAACAGCCGTCAAGATATGTTATACGAGGTTCTTCAGTTAGTTACTAGAATAACAAAAGTCAAATTGGGCAAGTCAAAGTTTTATGGGTTCCTGTGCATGAAAGGGTTAAAAGGAATGAGAGGGTGGATAAATTGGCAAAGGGGGCTTTGGAGAAAAGGAAAGTAGAAATTAGAGTATTAGTAAAGCAGAGATAAAAAGTATTATATGGTGTGAAATCAATCAAATATGGCAGGAAACCTGGGATACAGTGGGAAAAGGAAGACATCTATATAAGTTGTAAAAAAGTATTTTAACGTTAATATAGTGTAGGTAGTGAGCAGAAAAGAGACGAAACAATGTTACTAAGGTTAAGGTTGGGACACTGTGGTTTAAATGATTTTAGCAAATGGCTACAAAATAACAGAGTGAAAGATTTAAGGGGCTCTGAATACTTTCCGTACCCACTGTATGTTCAAGCATTGTTAGATGGAATCGAGATGTCTGTTCCAGAGTTTGAACAGAAGGAGGCGGTAAATTGGCGGCCAAACGCCGTAAAACACAAAGAAGAAGCAGCAGCAGAAGAAGAAGAAGCAGAAGAAGAAGAAGCAGCAGCAGCAGCAGCAGCCCCGACTCCGCCCCATTTGTGCACGGCGTAAGACGTTATTTTTTATATATATTTTTTTGGCCAAGCGAAATAACACACATCTATCAAATTGGTTTGTTCACCAGGCTGCAATGTCTACCCACGATTCGGCCAACATGAAGCTTCCACCTATACAGTCCACGGCTGGAGCCGTACCGGTCCGGAATGAGAAAGGTTAGACTTAAACGACGTAAAGCTAATGCTAACGTGAAGCATCAGTCTTGTTCAGCGTGATAACGATTTTGCTTCTTGTCGATTTAGTAAAAATACAGACACTTTCCAAATAATTAGAATAGCATGGAAAGGTTAATTTTCATAATTCCATTCAAAAAGTTAAACTTTAATAGATTATAGATTCAGGGCCCACAATTTAAAGCATTTATTTATTTTTACACGAGTTTGGCTTCCAGCTCATCAAACCCACGAAATCGGGAATTCAAAGAAAATATGAATAAATAACCATTTACTTCTCAGTTTTTGTATAAAAAAGAAAATAAATTAGGGTCACATAAAAATCAAAACATGGTACTTTCAAAACAATGTTAATCTTCAATACTTGGTTGGGAATCCCTTTGCTTCAATTACTACCTCGATGCGCCGTGGCATTGAGACAATCAGCCTGTGGCATTGCCTGGGAGTTATGGAAGTCTAGATTTCCTTGATGCAGTCAGTTCTTCCTTGTTTTTGGGTCTGGTGCCCCTCATCCTCTTGATAATACCCCATAGATTCTCAATGGGATTTAGATCTGGCGAGTTGGCTGGCCAGTCAAGCACTGTGATGGCACGGGCATCAAACCAAGTTTTGGTGCTTCTGGCAGTATGGGCAGGGGTCAGGTCCAGCTGGGAGATGAAATCTGCATCTCAGCAGAAGGAATCAGGAAGTCTTCTAAAACATTCTGGTAGACTGTTGCGATGACCTTGAGTTTACCAACACCTGCACTGGACATTGCACCCCAAATCATGACTGACTGTGGATATTTCACGCTGGACCGCAAGCAGCTTGGGTTCTGTTCTTCACCCGTCTCCCTCCAAACCCTTGGATCTTGATTCCCGAATGAAAGGCACACTTTCATCGGAAAAGAGGACCTTGTACCACTGGCCAACAGTCCAATCCTTATTCTCCTTGGCCCAGTTGAGTCGCTTCCTATGTTGACTCAGGCTCAGAAGCGGCTTGACCCGAGGAAGCCAACAGTTGTAGCCCATCTCCCGGATGCGTCTGAATGTGGTGGTTTTTGAAGCTGTGACTCCCGCCTCATTCCACTCTTTCTGAATCTAAAATGCTCGATTCTTAAATCGTCTCTGATTTGATAATCCGCTGAAGCGCACAGTCATCTCTAATCTGGTGCATCTTCTCCTGCCACATCATGTCCCTCCGCTAGACTTCATGCTTATATGATATGCTTGGACACAGCACTCTGTGAACGGGCAGCCTCCTTCACTATGAACTTTTGTGGCTTACCCATCCTATGGGGGGTATCAATGATGGTCTTCTGGCCAGTTGTCAAGTCTGCCTGTCTTCCCCCATATTGAAGCCAACTCAAACAATTGAACCAAGCTGAAGCAATTGAATGACAAATGGAGAAACCTGTGCAGGTGCTTTGAGTTTAGTAGATGATTAGTGTGTGACACTCCGTTTAAAACATTTGGCCTGATTTCTTCACAGTATTACAATTTTTTGAATTCCTGATTTTGTGGGTTTTATGAGCTGTAAACTCAAATTATGTAAAAATAAAAAAAATCAATACTTGAAATAGTTTAAATTGTGCACCGTGAATCTATAATCAAGGAAGGTTTAACTTTTTGAATGGAATTATGGAAATAAATAAACTTTTCCATGATATGAATGTTTTTGGAAAGGGTCGTTATATGTCGATGTTAATGGTTTAAATCGTATTATATCCTTATATGAGAAATACCAATGTAGTGCATGATGATGGATACATTGACTCTCAATCAACATGACATTAAGTTAGCAATATGTTAGAATAATAGTAGTCTTTGACTCACAATCAACATGACATTAGTAAGTTAAAGAACAATATTGTACAATAATAGAATAATATCTCATCATTTATCGTTTGACAGTTGTTTTAATGAAACTAACTAACAATAATTTAACTTGTACATTTATAGTGGTGCGTAAACCCTGTCTGAATCAGTTAAAGCTTATCATTGTTGGTACCTTTTTTATATTTGTTGATATGGCTATAAAAATTTATTTTGTGCATATTCTGTACATAAAACAACCAAAAAGCTGGAATCATTAATTCACTGTCCTGGGCGAGCTGGAGCCTATCCCAGCTGACTCTGGGCGAGAGGCGGAGTAAACCCTGAACTCGTCGCCAGCCAAACGATGGGCACATATTAACAAACAAACATTCACACCTACGGGTAATTTAGAATCTTGATGTGCTAACCAGTCGTCCACCGTGCCGCCGGAATCGTTTAGTAATAATTGATAAATCGTATTCCAATTAGCTTAAAAAACATTGCCTTTGTATGTAACACATCTGTTTGTCGTTTTCCAGGAGAAATCTCAATGGAGAAGGTGAAGGTGAAAAGATATGTGTCAGGCAAACGTCCAGACTATGCACCGATGGAGTCATCAGACGAGGAAGAGGAGGATTTCCAGTTTGTTAAAAGGGGAAAGGAAATTGAACCTGAGGTGGAACAGGAGGAAGAGGATGTATCTGACCCACGTCTAAAGCGTTTGCTCAACCGTGTCTCTGAAGACGTAGAGGAGAGGTATCGCATGTCTCCTGACATTTGATATTTTGAGCTCCTCAGACTGACAGTACGCACATTAAAATTTGACCTCATTGTTTTCATCTTTACTCAGGCTTGCGAGACATCGACAGATTGTGGAGCCTGAAGTTGTCGCTGAGAGTAGCGAAGACTCTGATGAAGGGACGTGGCATCCACAACGTGAGGAGAGCAGTGAGGATGAAGAGGAGGAAGAGGAAGAAGTTGACGATGAGGTTCACATTTAAAGAAATATTATACAATTATTGGGCATAATTCAAATACATTATTTTCATCGTGGGGTTCTCAGTTTACAACTGTATCACCATGTGTTTTGAAGTTACAAACTGCTTGCACTGAACTCGTCTTTGCAGCAGCGTAAGAATATGTTCTCAACCGGAAGGCATGCTCAGTTACTGCTGTACTTACTGTTTCTCATTGAATTGTCTTCTATTTGTGACCTAGAAGTGTTTTCATACATGTATTATTGTAACTATCACTTTATTACTGTGTTAGCGTTGGTCAGTGATATACTTCATTGCAGCGTAAGAATACGGCACAAGAAAGCGAACTCGGATACTGCCGGGCTTCTTGTTTTTCACTTGTTTTATATTTATGACCCTGAAGTGTTTTACATTCAAGTATTTACTGTAAGTCAAGTTGAGTCAATTTTATTTCTGTAGCTCTAATTCATAGCAGAAGTTATCAACAAGCATTTTCCACATTGAGCAGGTCAGAAGAAAAGAAAAAAGAAACCCACATGAGCAAGCACTTGGCGACAGAGGCAAGGAACAACTCCTTCTCAGCCAGAGATTTCCAACCTTTGTATATTTTACAATTGAAAAATCTCACGGCACACCAACAAACAAAAATGTCACAAAAAGTGGATACATTAATTATTGTATGGACTGCCTGCCATCTAATAGAAGAGCATTTATTTGTTCTGTCTCTCACTTTGCCTCACTGGCATAAATAGATTAATAAAGATGGAAAGAAATAACTTTTTTAGCAATTAAGTAAAATTTTATGTTTCCCACGGCACACCTGAAGAGCGCTCACGGCACATTGTGTCCCGGCACACTGGTTGGGAATCACTGCTCTAAGCGAAGAACTTCGAACATAATCCGGGCTTCTGTGGGGCGAAGGTCTACATTGGTCGGCTGGGTTGCAATGAAGAGACAAGAGTAGAGGGACAAAGACAGAAAACAGGAAGGAAGGTTTGAGCAATTGAGGGAGGGACGAGAGAACAATGGGCACAACAACAGCCGTATCAACATCAGTACTAGTCCCATGAGGAAATAATTACGACTTTACTACTGAGTTAGCTTAGGTTAGTAATAGACTACGGTACTAAAATATTCTTTGTGCAGGAAATTGAGAGACGTCGTGCAATGATGCGTCAACGGGCTTTGGAACGCAAGACTGAAGAAATGGAGGTCTTGGAGGTGGAGGAGGAAGGCAAATCTGGGGAGGAATCGGAGTCTGAGTCTGAGTATGAAGAGTATACAGATAGTGAAGATGAAGCAGAGCCCAGACTTAAACCAGTCTTCATCCGCAAGTAAGAGCTGCTTCTATAATTTGTGACAACTGTGTGCCACATTCTCTGCTGTGTCAACCTTTTTGTTACTGAAAGCCAATCCCAGATGATTTCCAAGCCAGAAATGTGTGATTGCTATTCAGTTGATTGGTGTAGTCCTGTGTCATCCCAACAATTATATCAAATGTATTAGCTTTCTAAAGTTGATTTGGTACACCCTGAATGTGTTTGCTACCCAGGAAAGACAGAGTGACAGTCGCAGAGCGGGAAGCGGAGCAGCAGAAGCAAAGAGAGCTGGAGGCCGAAGCCAAGAGGCAGCAGGAGGAACGGAGACGCTACACACTGAAGATAGTGGAAGAGGAGGCTAAGAAAGAGTTTGAGGAGAATCGGCGCACCCTGGCCGCTCTGGATAACCTCGACACAGATGGCGAGAACGAGGAGGAGGAGTATGAAGCCTGGAAAGTTCGGGAACTGAAACGAATTAAGAAGGACCGAGAAGCTAGAGAAGTGTGAGTAGAAGCTGACACTTTGTCTATTACAAAATGTTGGCAAACCTTTCTCACTTTAGCCAAACTCCCTCGCCTTGAGGATATGGCAACAAAATTCCAATTTGTTCAATTCTAAAACACTGCTTGAATAACAGTTATATGGCCTTGATCGAATTGGTAATATATTGTTTATGTTGGCAGGATGGAGAAGGAAAAGGTAGAAATTGAGCGATTCCGGAATATGAAGGATGAGGAGCGCAGGACTGAGCTCCGCAACAATGGCAAAGTCATCACCAACAAAGCATCCAAAGGCAAATACAAGTTCCTTCAGAAGTACTACCACAGAGGAGCCTTCTTTTTGGTGAGTTGCAACACAGGTGCATTGTGGGACATGGTATTTATAGTCACTGCAATCTGGCGTGGTGTAGATTTACGTCTTGTGGGCCACAAATTATTTGGACAAAACAGCATCACACTGCAAAGGAGAAAATGCAATGTAAATATAATTAGCATAACTGATGCTTTGTCGATGTTTTTACGTAGTATGGACACTGACTTGCAAAGGACAACCCTATTTGCCTTTTGGCTAGCGCAGTGGTGTCAAACTCATTTTTGTCACGGGCCACATCGTAGTTATGGTTTCTCTTGGAGGGCCGTTATGGCTGTGAACCCACATGAATGTATGATCGCTTCATATTATTACATATACAGAAATTGATGGATAGCTACGATTAAAATCAGAAGGCAGTAAAAACCTTCTTCGACCACAGCATTACTATTGTTATTATTTATTTTAAGAAGAGCATTGGTAACAAACAAAATGCTTGCAATATCTCAATATTTTTAAAAGTGAAGGCAATTAGAAATTTTGGTATTTTAGCTGGAAACGAAGTAGATGCCCATGATTTGGTTTCGCAGGCCACATAAAGTGAGGTGGCGGCCCGAATCTGGCCCCCGGACCACCAGTTTGCCTGTGGGCAAGAGTAAATGGTAGGGGTGTCCTGATTCATCTATCCATCCATCCATCCATCAATTTTCCGCACTGCTTATCCTCACTAGGGTTGCGGGCGTGCTGGAGCCTATCCCAGCTAACTCAGGGCGAGAGGCGGGGTACACCCTGAACTGGACCCCAGCCAATCGCGTGGCACATATAAACAAACAGCCAATCGCTCTCACATTCACACCTATGGGCAATTTAGTCTTAAGTTAACCTACCAAGCATGTTTTTGGGATGTGGGAGGAAACCGGAGTACCTGGAGAAAACCCACGCAGGCAGGGGGAGAACATGCAAACTCCACACAGGCGAGGCCAGATTTGAACTAGGGAGGCAGATGTATTAACCAGTCGTCCACCAAGTTAACATAAATATATATATATTAACATATATATATATATATACACACAAACCCACGCACACACAGTGGGTACGAAAAGTATTCAGACCCCCTTAAATTTTTAACTCTTAGTTATATTGCAGCCATTTGCTAAAATCATTTAAGTAATTTTTTTTCCTCATTAATGTACACACTTATTGATAGACAAAATGGAATTGTTGAAATTTTTGCAGATTTATTAAAAAAGAAAAACTGAAATATCACAGAGCCGTGTGTGTATGTATGTATGTATGTACAGGAAGTCCTCGATTTACGAACAAGTTCCGTTCTTACGCTGGCGACGTAACACGAATTTCCCCGTAAGTCAGATATGACCATTAAAGTCAAAATTTACGGCGAAATACTTCTGTTACGGGTATTGTCCCACGTGATTGTGACAGCAAGCTCAGTGTGTGTGGGCGTGTGCGTCGATGTGTGAGTGAGACGGGACTGCGAAGGAGGAAGGAGTGCGCGCCGATGCAAGTGTGTACAGTGGCAGGTGTCGTGATGGCGACCGGGGAAGAGTAGCGATTAGCGGAGGACCCGTTGACGTTGAATGTGCAGAGGAAGTAATAAAGCCATTAAAGCAGCAAATCGGTGCATCGTGCCTTTATTGTTGCCGCCACTCAGCTCAGCTGTGCAACGAGAGAAGGGAGTTAACCCCTGCGTCTCCCCACAAAGGTCAGGTGACCGTAGTAGGAAAGGTTAACACTTCGTATCAAGGAACGAAAATAAGATGCTGAACTTACCATTACTGCTGAGAGTGTGAAAAAAGGAGGGCGAAAAAGGCAAAGATACTCCCGCCGCACAGACAAGCACTATGCACGAGCTAAGGAGAAACACTATGGTGCTGGGACAAAATGGCGGACGAGGCACGGGCGTCGTGAAGTCGAAATGTCGTAGGTCGAGTGTGTCGTAACTCGAGGACATCCTGTACACGTGTGTGTGTATCTCTATATATATATATATATATATATATATATATATGTATGTGTGTATGTGTGTACACGTGTGTGTGTGTGTGTGTATATATATGTAATTGTGTACACACACGTGTGTGTGTGTGTATATACATATGTGTGTACACGTGTGTGTGTGTGTGTGTATACATATGTATGTGTGTACACACGTGCGTGTGTGTGTAAACGTGTGTGTGTGTGTGTACACACACACGCGCATTCACACCTATGGGCAATTTAGAGTCTCCAATTAATGCATGTTTTTTGGATGTGGGAGGAAACCGGTGAGAACATACAAACTCCACACAGGCGGGACTGGGGATTGAACCCGGGTCCTCAGAACTGTGAGGCTGGCGCTCTAACCAGTCGACCAGTTGATTCCATGACATTTGAATCCTGGGACTCACATTGTCTCATGTGTAAAATGATCTACGCATAATACAAAATTAGTAAAGTGTGTATGATTATCGGCCAAAATTCAAGGCTGCAGTATCGGATCGGAAGCAAAAATGTTTCATCGGGACATCCCTAGTAAATGGTGTAGGTCCTTTGTATGAGTAACATGATTTGTGTTGCAGGATGAGGAGGACGATGTTTACAAGAGAGACTTCAGTGCACCCACTCTGGAGGATCACTTCAACAAAACCATCTTGCCTAAAGTCATGCAGGTCTGTGCCTGTTTCGTACAACAGCAACATTTACTTTCTTAATCCATTTGAAATGTGCATGTGATAGTGGAAAAATATTACAGTAGCATCAAAACTACTACTATTTACTACAGAGGTCAGATTGGCAAATCAGGACTTGACTGCCAGTGGTGTACAACTAACTGTATTTTGACAACATACTTGGAAGATGTGTCATTGTTTTCTTTTTTGACGTTTTTTGTCTTTCATCCCAATCAGGTTAAAAACTTTGGCCGGTCCGGACGTACCAAGTATACTCACCTGGTGGATCAGGACACCACGTCGTTTGACTCTGCGTGGGCTCAGGAAAGTGCTCAGAACAACAAGTTCTTTAAGCAGAAGGCAGCGGGAGTTAGAGACGTGTTTGACAGGCCCGCAGTGAAGAGGAAGAAGACATAAAATTCGTGTTCATCGGTCCACTCAGCCCTTGCCTGGACTTTACGTTGTATAAGAAAACATTGTTTCAATCAATCTTAAAAGACTAAATACATTAAGATGTTTGAAAAATGATGTGTATTTTGACCAATAATGTTTATTGTCCCAGATGAAACATACAACTGTCAGACTTGTTGGGGCATCAACCGCAAAACTTGTTCTCCATTTCTCAAGCTCTTTAAGAGCTAGTCAGTTAAATGGGTCAAGATGTGCAGTAATTTTGTACATATTCACCATGGTTTGACTGTGATTTGCAAAGATGTTTTCATTGCTCTTCCATCTTTGAGTTGTTTTTTTTTTTTTTTTAAATAAATGTATTTTCACAATTTAAAAGGTAGAGCATTTATATAAACAAGCACACAAAGACAAATTTTTTTTTTATTGTGAAAAGTTTTTTTTTCCCCCTCCAAAGATTAAACTACATTTTCTTTGAAGAGTCAATCCTCAGGAAATTGGTCTCAAGACAAACGGTGAGTCCTGTGTGCGCGCGTGCACGTTCAGCTGGTCAGAGCCACCAGAGCTTCCACCACGTTGCCCATGTGTTCTCTCAGACTGCGCTCTGCTGTGAACCTCGAAATCTCCATCTCTGACATCTGTGGCACAACATGAACATATCACGAACACACTGTTTTAATATCAAAAGGGTGTGGGGGAGAGATTTGGAAACTCAAAACACATTTATGACTGCGCACAACCTCTTCCCCAAATTGACCTGTTGAAAATGGCTTTTCAATTTGAAAGTCTTCTTTTCCCTTTCTATATTTTTGATGTTACTTCACACCCAAATTCTAAAATTGCTCTTAAATATTTTTATTCTTATGCCAATTAGGGTTGACAACAGTTTCGTTGCTTTACATTTGATTGGAGATGTACGCTGTATACTCCTAAAGTAGTTTAGAGGAACTTGATGTGCTCGACTTACAGAGAACATGCTGCCATGCTTTAATAACTCGAAACCCCAAAACAACTAGTTATCGCTTTGGCTCCTGTCATTAACCTAGGTTATATGTTCTTGTATAACACCATGTCCATTGGATAAGATACTAAAACTTCAAACCTAATATGTGACTAGATATTTGGAATTCCAGAAATACTGACAGATGACTTACAATTAACTCCACATCCTCTTTCTTGATAGTGACTTTGGCCAACTCTTTTTCTCTGCAAGATCAAATGACAACAAAAATCACCCATTTTCATTGCAACCTTTAAATATACTTAGATGTTACATCTCACAGCGATAGAAATACTGCCGAATTGCATGTGCAATATGTAAGATGGACAAAGTAACCCTTTCAATTATACAGTAAAAATTGTTACATAGTATGTTTTTTAATTCATACAATGATACAATGGAAATTTGAAACTTTTTATATTCAGACCGATGATCTTACCTCTCTTGTTTGGCTTTTTGTTCTCGTGACCTTCTATCTCCAATTACTGACATAGCCTGGAGAAACAAACAAATGGATATCTAAAACTTAAAAGCCTGTTTTTTTTTAAACGGTAATTTCATTTGGGGGGGAATTTCAGTTACCTGGCCCTGCGTGGAAAAAGTAATTACCCCCTTGTTAAATCATAAATTAATTGTAGCTAATTCCAACTTTTGGTTAATTTTCCACTGATCACACCCAAGCCTGATTACCTCCAGACCTGTTCAAGAAATCACTTTAACAGAATCTGCCCTGACAAAATAAAGTTGGACAAATTATCTAAAAAAAGCTGCATCTAAACAGATTCAACAGTAGTCACGAAAAAGTAATTGACATCTATCAGTCTGGAATGGGTTGCAAAACCATTTCTAAAGCTTTAGGATTCCAGTGAACCATAGGGAGAGACATTAACCTCAAATGGAGAACAGCAATGACTCATCCAGCAGGCCACAAAGGAACTCAGGACAACATCTAAAGAACTGCAGGCCTCCTTTGCCCCAGTTTAGGTCCGTGTTCACGACACAACAACAAGGAAGAGACTGGGGAAAAATGGCATCCATGGCAGCATTCCAAGGCGAAAACCAGTACTGACCAAAAATAACAAAGGCTTGTCTTACTTTTGCAACAACAACAACAACAAATCTGAAAGATGACATTTTGGAGAATATTATATGGACTGACGAAATGAAAGTTGACCTTTTTGGAAGGTGTTCGTCTTGTTAGATCTGGGGTAGATGCTTACAGAATTTACCAACAGTAAAACATGATGGTGGTAGTGTGATGGTCTTGGGCTGCTTTCCCATTCAGCACCTGTGCCTGATGGAACCATTAATGCTGCTCTTTAACAGAAAATCCTAAAAGGAGAATGTTCAGCCATCAGTTCATGACAGTTCATCAACTTCTGAATGGCTTAAAAAAAACAAAATGAAGGTTTTGGAGTTCAAAGTCCGGACTTGAATCCAATTGAAATGCAGTGGCATGACCTAAAAAAAAGGGCGTTCATGCTTGAAAACCCTCCATTTTTTGCTGAATTAAAAGAATTCTGCAAGGAAGAGTGGGACAAAATATCTCCACAGAGATGTTAAAGACTCATTACTAGTGATAGAAAACACTTGATTTCAGTTGTTCCAGATGAGGATGGCTCTACCAGTTATTACATTGAGGGGGGGCCCCATTACTTTTTCCACACAGGGCCAGGTAACGAATAGTTGTTTTTTTTCCCCCCTGAATAAGCGAAATCACCATTTTAAGTTCACTTGGGTTATATTTACTGATTATATAAGTGTATATACATATATACATACACACACACACTTGTTTGACAATCTTAAAGTGGGTAAACTAAAAAAATACAAGAATTTGAGATGCCAATACTTTTTCACAGCACTGTGTGCGCATACCTATATATATATAAATAAACACACACACCTTTTTTTTTTAAGTTAAAAAAAATGAATTTTACAAACCATGGTACTGAAATGGACTGCCCTCTTCAAATTATGAGTGAGTGATATCAAAAATACAACTATACCACTACAAATACAGCCTAGTTTATTTGTTACTATTCTAAGGTATAGTTAAGGTACTGACGACATCCAGTCATACGCTTTCTGTCCATGTTCCACATTGTGACTATCGAAAGGCTGCCCTAGCTATAGATATAGCTTTATAATTGTTCAATGTATATGAAGCTTTTATAATTAAGTTAGCAGTGGTTTTGTACTAATTACAACGCCAAAGTGAAATGTCGTGCAATTGCTCGTTAAATGTGCATTTCGGTCTCAGCACCACAACAATGAAGTCAGCAGTGACCGCATGACTGTTAACTTACCGTTTGTAAGTCCGAACTGGATATTTCTTTCTCCTCCGCATAATCAGTGACCCTCTCCAAATCTGCAGCACCGCTGTCATGTTTACGAGGCTTTTCTGCCGGCTTCCCAGTACAGTTTTCGTCGGCTTCCAGGTCCAAATCGACATCTCCCTCGGTCGCCATGTTTGCAAAGAAAAGGTAGGATGGGAATCTCTTCTTCTTTTCCCGACAAACTAACCGCCGTTTTAATAATTACTGCCTCCTAAAGGTAGTTTGATGTTATTGCATCCGTATTGTTAAGTTGTTGCAAGAAGTATGGGTCTTAATGGTCCATATTTTACTAACAAGTTGATTTTATGTATTTTTTTTTTTTGCTCAAGAAAATGAAACTGGCAGTCAGTTCCAATAAAATCAATAACATTTAGAGAAATTGGTAGATTGCAGTAGGCTTTGGACCGCTCACTTTTCTTCACCAAAATCAACACGCCCCCATATGTTGATGTCACATCAGTAACAGAAGTGGAGACCAAATTTGCTGCATAACCAGTGTGAAAAAAAGAATGTACTATATGATAAAGTTGCAGTATTTAGTCATATTTTATATTTCATAGCTGTCGGGTAGAATCCCCTCACCTCCAAAATGACAACTTTTCAGGAAATAAAAAAGTCAACTTGTTTGAGTTTCCAAACACCGCTTTTTTCAAGTTGGTATTATACCTTATATTGCTGTCATATATTATTGCATTCTCATATGAACAACAGCAATCTCACATAAACAACAGCGAGCCCCCCAAAATTAGTTCAATCGCTGATTTAGTATGCTGAAAAAATGTATTGGGTGTCATCGATTCAAATAATACATAATTGACAGGCGTGTGTCACATCCATGCAAGCCTCATCCATGAATCCAAATAATCATATTCGTGGCTTAATGTCTGAAAACTGTCACCAATCATCACCAATGTGTACGTGCACATTTATACTCATGGTAGCTTTAACCTCTGAAAATATTACGATTAGCCCAATATTTTGATCTTATCCTTTTTCTCAAACGATCGTCTATGGAGAGGAAAACATTTTGGTCCATAAAATCATAAATACCTGTATATTCAGTGTAAGTGTAAGTGGGCATAAATAGGTATGTCCACTTAAATTTTGGTGACAATCGGTCAGTTGAGCCTACCTGCTTCCTGGTGTGCCATGGTTCCTTTCTTCACATTGTTCGATTGTGAATGCTGTGCCAGTCGGAGCCAAAAAGTAATCGAGCTTGAAGAAAGAATATCCACGCTTCACAAAATCCAGGAAGCCGAATGCGTGCTGGATACGATCATCATTGGCTGAACACAAGCCCTCGCCACCAGTGCACGACGAGCCGACACAGCACTGTGGCTCAGATCACCGTCGAACTTCCAGCTGGGTCCATGGCTCTGGACTTTTCTTCTGCACTTGGCACCGCGTACAATCCCTGTTATAGATTTGGAGCTAGACCAAAGGGCCTGGTGAACTCCACTGAGTTTAAGCAGAAGCCAAGAGATGTGCGGAAGGGCTGCCCATCACAGAAAGGCTGTCCGTCTTACGCTCCCCAGAACTCCATAACACTGGAAAACAAATTCAGCCATCTTCACCTGAATGACTTTTCCCCTTTGGTTGCTGCTTCTGTTCAGCCATCACATCCAACTGGGGCCATTTGGGTCAGGTCGCTTTCCCGGCGCCGGTTGTGTGTCACTCTCCAAAGCTGGATTTCTCCATGGAGAGCTTCACTTTACCATGGCTCCACAAAGAAAGAACTCCAATTGGCAGAGCACATCATCTGAGAGACACTCCTGCAGTACACCTGAGGGCTTTGTCCACCAACAAGCGACAATGATTAATCCATCTGAGCCTGCGCAAGTGACTGAACTTTCTCGACCCACTGGTCGGCAACCTCCGCTCGGCGTAAGCTCCTCCAGGAGGCTATCGTCCAACATTCTGGTGGGTTTCCCACTCAACTACCACTGCCAAAGCAGGACACAGGAGACAGTATGGCAGACCAAGATGATTGATGTGCACAAACTTCCTATCAAAATCATAGCCGACAATAAATGCTATGAAGCCTCTCTTCAGTCCAAATGCAGTAATTGTGGGTGAGTCCATCATAAGGAAAGCACGCTTTTTCAATGCTCTGAAATGCTGTTTCCCAGGTCCCACTATATTAGACATTCTCCACAAACTACTCGGTATTATCAAGTCGCTCCCTTCGTCAGTCTATAGACTCATTGTCCACATTGGGACAAATGATACATCCTTCCGCCACTCCGAAATCACCAAATCCAGCTTCAATTACCTCATATTCTTTAGCTTGGTCAAACTGTCAGTATTCATATCTGGTTCTACTCCCACAGTGTCATGAGAGGGTGAACATTTTAGTATACTCCTCAGGTTGAACACCTGGCTTCATTTATCCGTGCTGATCCCTTAACATATTGTTATTGGAACCGTTCATCACCATTCTAAGCAACAAAGGGAGTGTCATGTTGACTGCAAATATTCAGCATGCGGTCCAAACACGCCCGTGACTATTTACCTCCAAAACCCTTCCCGTGGCACCGAGATTTTCTTTTACTGTGCGTAAGAACGACACTCATCCACCATCACCCCCTGCAGGTCAGTGTATAGATCTGCTTTTAACAGAGTTTCAGTCAATACAGACTTAGATCTCCCTCCACTGTAAATATACCTAATAATTCATAGTCATAATTACAGAGAAAAAAACAAAACAAAACAAAAACAACAAAGTACAAAATGCAATATTCTCTGTCACAACATATAAAAAATAGATTTTTCCATTTGCAATAACACATAACACACTCAATATGGCACTTTTAAATGTACGCTCTCTTTTCATTCACTCTTTCATTATTAATGACAACAAACATGACTTTTTGTTTTTAACCAAAACAATACACCTCAGTGAGGCCTCTCCACCAAATTTTTCTTTTACTTTTTCTATACGGGGTGGTAACGGGGAGTTGGCACCGAATCAATAACTACAAACACACTTGCCGGCAAACTTAATACATTTAACCATTGTTTTTAGCAGTACTCCAATTTTATGTGTTACAGTGTACAGACCTCCAAAACAGTGTGTCGCCTTTATTTAAGAATTTTCAATTTGTATCAATTGTTTATTACAAATATGATATTATTCTTTTAACCAGTGATTTTAATCTACATGTGGATAGTCCCACGGGACTTTTTAAATGTGCTGAATTTGATCAATTTTACCAACACCTCATGCAGCTGACCTACAACAGAGGACATATCTAGTCATTACCCAAGGCCTGCCCACGCATGGTTCCTTAGTTCCTCCCTGAGCCGTCACCTTATTGTGGTGGAGGGGTTTGTGTGTCCCGATGATCTTAGGTGCTAAGTTGTCTGGGGCTTTACGCCCATGGTAGGGTCATCCATGGCAAACAGGTCCTAGAAAAGAACCAGACAAAGCACGGCTCAAATGACCTCCTAAGATAAATAACATAAATGTACCTCAGTTTCCCTTGCCCGGACGTGGGAGACCGGGAACCCCTCTGGAGCCAAGCCTGGAGGTTGGGCAAGAAGGCGAGCACCTAGTGTTCGGGCCTGCACAGGCCGAAGCGGCAATGTGGGTCCTCCTTCACCTCTCTGGCAGGGAAGGAGCCTGAGCTAGTATGTGCGGTTGAGAAATCCTCTTGAGAGGGGTTGGACTCTTTTCCACTCTGGAGTTCCCCAGGGTGAGAGGTGCCCAGGAGGTGTGTGCATAGTTACTTCCCCGCCGACTCGGTGGCTGTACGTTGGGGTTTACCCCGGTGGACGAGAGGGTAGCCCCATTCTGCTTTTGGGTGGGGGGACAGGGCCTGACTGTTGTTTTTGCCTATGCACCAAACAACAGTTCAGAGTACCCACTGGCTGAGTGATTGGGTACTCCGTCCTTCTGCTGGGGGACTTCAACGCTCACGTGGGCAATGACAGTGGGACCTGGAGGGTGATTGGGAGGAAGGGCCTCCCTGACCAGAACCCCAGTGGTATTCTGCTATTGGACTTCTGTGCTCATCATGGATTGTCCATAAGGACAACCATGTTCAGACATAAGGATATACACATGTGCGCTTGGCACCTGGACAACCTAGGCTGCATTTCGATGATCGACTTCGTGGTCATGTCATCAGACTTTCGGCCGCGTGTCTTGGACACTTGGGTGAAGATCAACCGATCACCACCTGGTGGTGTGTTGGTTCCGATGGTGGGGGAAGATGCCGGTCCAACCTGGCAAATGTATTGTGAGGGTTTGTTCAGAATGTCTGGCAGAGTCCCCTCCCACCTCCGACAGAACTTCGCCCACCTCCCGGGGCAGTCCGAGTGGACCATGTTCCGTGCCTCCCTTGTTGAGGCGGCTGACCGGAGCTGTGGCCATCAGCTGTGGCCGTCAGGCCTGTCGTGGCGTCAATCCCCGAACCCTTTGTCAAGCTGTAGAAGGAGTCCTATCAGGCCTTTTTGGCTTGTGGGACTCCGGAGGCAGCTGATGGGTACCGGCTGGCCAAGTGGAACACAGCTTTGGTAGTTGCTGAGGCAAAAACTTGGTCATGGGAGGAGTTCGGTGAGGCCATGGAGAACCACGTCCGGACAGCTTCGAGGAAATTCCGGTCCATCATCCGGTGTCTCAGGAGGGAAAAGCAGTGCACTATCAACTCTGTGTATAGTGGGGACAGTGCACTGCTGACCTCCCCTTGGAACGTTGTGAGTCAGTGGGCTGAATACTTCGAAAACCTATTCAATTCCACCGACATGCCTTCCCATGAGGAAGCAGAGTGCCTCTGGATTGGCAGACTGGGGTGGTGGTCCCCCTTTTTAAAAAGGGTCCCCCTTTTTAAGAAGGGGGACCGGGGTGTGTGTTCAAACTATAGAGGCAGCACACTCCTTAGCCTCCCTGGTAAGGTCTATTCAGGGGTTCTGGAGGGACAGGTCCATCAGGAAGTCAAATCTCAGATTCAGGAGGACCAGTGTGGTTTTGGTCCTGGCTGTGGAACAGTGGACCGGTTCTGCACCCTCAGCAGGGTCCTTGAGGTTGCATGGGAGTTTGCCCAACCAGTCTACATGTGTTTTGTGGACTTAGAGAAGGTCTTTGACCATGTCCCTTGGGGAGTCCTGTGGAGGGTGCGACAGGAGCATGGGGTACCCCCTGATATGGGCTGTTTGGTCCCTGTATGACGAGTGTCAGAGTTTGGTTCGCATTGCCGGTAGTAAGTCTGATTTGTTTCCAGTGAGACTTGGACTCTGCCAAGGCTGCCCTTTGTCACCAATTTTATTCATTACTTTTAAGGACAGAATTTCTAGGAGCAGCCGACGTGTTGATGGGGTCCGGTTTGATGACATCAATATCACGTCCAAGGCCATGGTCCTCAGTCAGAAAAGGGTGGAGTGCCTTCTCCGGGTCAGCCAGGAGATCCTCCTCCAAGCGGAAGACTTCAAGTTTCTTGGGTTTATTCACGAGTGAGGGAAGAATGGAGTGGGAGATCGACAGGCGGATCAGTTCAGCGTCTGCAGTGATGCGGACTCTGTATTGGTCTGGTGAAGAAAGGAGCTGAGCCGAAAGGCGAAGGTCCCAATTTACCGGTCGATCTACGTTCCTACCCTCATCTATGGTCAAGAGCTATGGGTTGTGACCGAATGAATAAGATTGCGGATACAAGCGGCCGAAATTAGTTTCCTCCAAAGGGTGTTCGGGCTTTCCCTTAGAGATAGGGTGCGAAGCTCGGTCATCCGGGAGGGCCTCAGAATCGAGCCGCTGCGTGTGTGTATGTGTGTGTGTGTGCGTTTGTGTGTGTGTGCACGCGCGCGTGTGTGTGTGCACGCGCGCAGGTGCGAGTGAGAGAGAGAGACAGTGAGAGAGAGAGAGAGAGCGAGAGAGAAAGAGAGATTACACCACAGCAAAGATGCAGTTATTTTTTACTATAAAAACTAATGTTGCCATACGCACAGACAAAACAAAAACATCTGCAATTTACGGCAAAATGTTTTCTCAAGTTTGAAGTAGGCTGAAATATCCAAGTTTGGCCAGTTACAATACTGCACTGCATGATAAACCTGTTGTTCTGCGTAGTCTGAAATGTGAGGACGAGTCGCACGGCTTATTCTTTTTTAGTATGAGTCACTGTGATTGCCCCGCAAAGCCCAATAGAAGGCTTTCTTGTGTCGTTTGATTAGTGAAATTGAACTCGTGGACATCACTATGATAAAGTTGGATTGGAGCAACTGCGCGCGATGCGGAAGTCGAAAACAGAAGTCTAAAAATAGATTGCGCATGCAATAATTGATAAATAAAAGTAGCAAGCGTCATGTAGTAAATTTTTTCATACCATAAATACTCAAGTAAAATTAAAAAGTATGATGCATTAAAATTATTCTGACAAGTACAATTTATCCAAAATGTTTCTTGAGTAATTTCAATGCAGTAAATGTAGCATGTTCCCACCCCCCTCTGGATTTTAGAGGCAATTTTTATAGCCGTAAATTAACAGTGTTGATTCTGCTAGCGCTGCATTTGATACCATAGACCACACTCTTCTTTTAAATAGACTAAAACACCTGGTTGGCCTCACAAATGGTTTTTATCCTACCTCACTGACAGAACCTTTATGGTAGGTGTAGATACATACTACTGAACTGACAAAATGACTTATTAACCTTTATGGGGTTGAAAGTATTCTTCTAATGCAGCCCTATGGGGGGGCACAAGCTAGTGCTAACTGGAGGCCTGGTCCAAGTCTGGATAAATGCAGAGAGTTGCGTCAGGAAGGGCATCTAGCTTAAAACTTATCCAACAAAATATGTGTGTTCATCCAAAGAATTCCATACCAGATTGGTTGTGGCCGGGGTTAACAACGTCCGCCACTGGCACCGTTAACTTATAGGGCGCCGGTGGAAATTCAGCTACTTTGGGTCGATGTTAGATATATTGTAGAAGTTATCATTTATTTGCTTAGCTTGCATTAGTATTATGGACAATGTTTAGAAAGAAAGATGTCTCGCCTTCAAGAAAATGACTCAGCAGGAATCATCTGAGAGAAGGACGTGGCCGGGACGTGGCAGGTGCCATGTTTTCACCTTGAAACCCTACCCTTAGTGTGTTGTGTCTTGTAGCTTAGTACGTTATGTCTTGTAAACTTAGAAACCTCCCTATTTTCAAATAAATGCAGGAGCGACGGGAGAGATTGTTTAGAGCGTGTTGAGAGGCTGTAATCTGAACAATCTCCCATGCGCCCTCCTCATGAGTAAAATGACCAACGTCTTCATTCCTTTTGTGTTTATTCATTATAATGTTTGGTGAGATAAATCCAACATTAAATTGGTCCTTCGAGCCGGATTCGAACCAGCGACCTAAGGATTTCAGTTGTGGAGCCGACACCCAGTTAAGAGACCGTGGCCACGGCAATTGAGACCCTTTCCGGGACTGGTCTTCGTACTCCTCAACTGGGATCTGAAGGTTGACGACAATCCACAGGATTGAAGACGACTGGTGAGTTAAATTTTTAAAATTTTTTGAAGAATGAATGTATCGCGCGACAAAGAAGTCTGCGGCGAAATAAACCTTGTGTAATACTAGTCACTGGCAAGTAACTGATGGACGGCGGAGTCCGACAAATTCCGCATGGACGGCGGAGTCCTTTACGTGCTAAAATTCCGTGTTAAAATAAAAAAAAAATTCAAAAAATAAAGGACGGCGGAGTCCTAGACGTACTTAAAATTCCGTACCTTTGTGTTTCCGTGTTTCCATGTTTTCGTGTGTTTGTTAAAACGTTACTAATTTCGTGTGTGTGTGTGTAAAAGTATGGATGTAAGAGACTGGATTGTAAGTGACAACTGAGTTTGGAAGCAGAGGCAAGAATCCTCCGCCCCATTTGGGGTAGAAGGTTGAGGTTTACCATAACTCAGACATTCATTGTCACCCAGTCATTGTTTGAATAAAGTCAGTATTAGGTCACTCTAGGTGCGAATAAACTGACTTCCAAATTCACAAAAATGGGAAACAATAACAATAAAACGAATCCAACAGAAAGCCTGACGTGTAAAGAATTGCCAGCTTCAAAACCCTTCCAAAATAAAACATTTAAACACGCGGATAACCAAATACGGTTTCGCTGGCTAGCTAAATTCGCAAAAATTAGTTCAACTTCGAAACAAAATAGAGAGTCGACACAAAAAATAATATATCACAAATGGAAAAAGATGGATTTGACGACTTACTTTTTGGCTAAACATGGCGTCTAAAAGAGAAAAAGGATAGGAGAAAAAGAAATACTATCGAGGCAAAGAGGGAGATAATTTTAGAAGACGCAGCAGAGTAAGATATGGTCGAAAATGTTATGATAATACCATCTGTTGGTGCTGTGGAGATAAAGGCCACATCGCACGTAACTGCCCTAAGAAAAATAACAGAGGATATGGACAAACAACCGCATGACTAAGCCAACCTGATTCCCAACTCAACAAATCCTCTTGTTTAATTATTACAGAGAATGAGGAAGTGGATTTCAATTTACAGGACATTCTGAGTTTGGACACAAAAAAAAAAAAAAAAAAAAAAAAACCTGAAATAACCTTGTCAATAAATGGGAAAGAAATGAAATTTCCTTGCGATACAAAAGCATGTAGGGAAAAGATCCCAGGTTCCAAACTATCGGGACATAAGGCAATAGTTAAATCTGCAAATACGCAAATTACTTTTGCCATGGAACTTGAACTTGAGCCTGTGTGGATTAGAGAGAGTTCTCCCTCAGGGGAGAACTTGTAAAATGCCAATTTTCAAAGTCCCGGAGTGCCCTGTGAATTTGTTGGGAAGAGATGGCTTATTCCAACTAGGACTTATACTCATTCCATCTTCAAATAAAAATATTGTAGTGAAACGAAAACATGAATTAAAAAGAGACAACCTCTATATGACACTAGAAAACAGAGAGAGTACATTCTATTATACAATCGATATCCCAGACAAACCACCGTTAAACATGGGAGAGGCCCTGTTGTCTGCAGCCTTGCAGCTTATCACACAAATAGAAGATAAAAAAAAAAACAAAAAAACAATGATGAGCTGCATATAACACTGTGGTAAAAAAAAACACGCCAATGCAAGAACCAGTATATGAAAACAAGTTACAACATGCGACACCTGATAAAATTACTGAAGATTATCTGTACTCAGACAATGAAGCAAAAGTCGCGGCAGGAATTATTTTACTGGACAAATTAAAGGAACTGTATAAAAATACAAGTGTCCCACGTATTTCATTGTGCAAAGATTATGGGTCACAATGGAAACATGTGGGAACATTACTGAAACAAGGATAGGAGACAAATGATTGGCGACAAATAGAAAACAAACTGGAATACAGTGCGTCAACTGGTCTAATCAGGAATGCGCTGTTTTGGACAACGCAGGCTGATGAAGGGAGACACATGCATCCTGTATGATTGGACCAAATGATCCTCACTGAAATTGGTGAAGAAATATTGACATAAACAATGCTTTCGTTTCTATACCAATAGAAAAGAACAGTCAAATTTGGTTTGCATTTAAATTTGAGGGAGAAAATATATTTTTACTAGATTACCACAAGGTTACTGTGAAAGTCCAACCATTTATTCACAAGTAATAATAACAAGCATGTCTAAATTCACTCCCCCAGGAGGGCGTGACATGCAAAGATTCATTAGCCTTACTGTGTCATCTAGCAGAGGAGGGACATAAAGTTAACAAGAATAAATTGCAATGGTGTAAAAAAACAAGTCAAATATCTGGTACATAATCTAAGTGTAGGAGGAAGGACTATATTAGAAGGCAGAAAAGCTCCAGTTTTAAAAAACCCTAATTTCACCAATATTGATATCAATTGCTGTTTTTGCAGCCATTCTGACATTTTGTGGATGTTGTTGTATCCCATGCATTCGGGCTTTAATCAGTAAATTAATCACCACAGCCATAACACCATGGAGAACCGTATGGAGATGATGTATCCATTACTGTTTGATGATAAAGATAATGATGATGATGATGATGATTTTGCTTTAACTGATTTGTTTCCTGATTCAGATGATTACGATGTTTAAACTACAAAATTCATGTATGACAAATTTACTCTGAGTATAAATGTATTTGTTTCATAAAAATTATTCTACAGTTAAAAAATTGAAATGAAGTGACTGTAAGATGATATGAGAATTTGTGCAAATACATGATAAACAGGAGGGAAATGTTAGATATATTGTAGAAGTTATCATTTATTTGCTTAGCTTGCATTAGTATTATGGACAATGTTTAGAAAGAAAGATGTCTCGCCTTCAAGAAGATGACTCAGCAGGAATCATCTGAGAGAAGGACGTGGCCGGGACGTGGCAGGTGCCATGTTTTCACCTTGAAACCCTACCCTTAGTGTGTTGTGTCTTGTAGCTTAGTACGTTATGTCTTGTAAACTTAGAAACCTCCCTATTTTCAAATAAATGCAGGAGCGACGGGAGAGATTGTTTAGAGCGTGTTGAGAGGCTGTAATCTGAACAATCTCCCATGCGCCCTCCTCATGAGTAAAATGACCAACGTCTTCATTCCTTTTGTGTTTATTCATAATAATGTTTGGTGAGATAAATCCAACAGCGACCAACATCAACTCCGTCCTCAAAAAGGCCCAGCAGAGGATGTACTTCCTGCGGCTTCTGAGAAAGCACGGCCTGCCACCGGA
>NC_084526.1:4125599-4195599 GCF_024500275.1 Phycodurus eques
GAACCCAAAGATCACTGTGGCTGAGCTCTAGAGATGCAGTCAGGAGATGGGCGAAAGTTCTAGAAAGTCAACCATCACTGCAGCCTTCCACCAGTCGGGGCTTTATGGCAGAGAGGCCCGACGTAAGCCTCTTCACAGTGCAAGAGACATGAAACCCCGCATGGAGTTTGCTAAAAAAAACACGTAAGGACTCCAAGATGGTGAGAAATAAGATTCTCTGGTCTGACGAGACCAAGATAGAAATTGTTGGCCTTAATTCTAAGTGGCATGTGTGCACAAAACCAGGAACTGTTCATCACCTGTCCAATAAATTCCCAACAGTGAAGCATGGTGTGACAGCATCAAGTTGTGGGGGTGTTTTTCAGCTGCTGGGACAGGAAGACTGGTTGCAATCGACGAAAACCTTCTCCAGAGTGCTCTGGACCTCAGATTGGGCCGGAGGTTCACCTTCCAACAAGACAATAAACCTAAGCACATAGCTAAAATAACAAAGGAGTGGCTTCAGAACAACTCCGTTCTTAAATGGCCCAGCCAGAGCCCTGACTTAAACCCATTTGAGCATCTCTGGAGAGACCTGAAAATGGCTGGCCACTAACATTCACCATCCAACCTGACAGAGCTGGAGAGGATCTGCAAGGAAGAATGGCAAAGGATCCCCAAATCCAGGTGTGAAAACCTTGCTGCATCATTCCCAAAAAGACTCAAAAGGGTGCTTCTACTAAATACTGATCAAAGGTTATGAATACTTATGGCTGTGTGATATTTGAGGTTTTTTTTCATAAATCTGCAAAAATGTCAACAACTACGTTTTTTTCTGTCAATATGGGGTGTTGTGTGTACATTAATGAGGGGAAAAATGAACTGAAATGATTTTAGCAAATGGCTGCAATATAACAGAGTGAAATATTTAAGGGTGTCTGAATACTTTCCGCATCCACTATAAGACCAATACAAAAATATACGTTATTTCTAGGGCGACTTTCTCGTCACTCAAGGTTCAACCATACGAACATTCATTAATTCATTTTCTGTACTACTTGTTCTCACTAGGGTCGGGGACGTGCTTGAGCTGATCCCAGCTATCTTTGGGCGAGAGGCGCGGTACAATTAACCTACTAATGCATGTTTTGGGGATGTGGGAGGAAACCGGAGTACCCGGAGAAAACCCACGCAGGCACGGGGAGAACATGCAAACTCCACAGGCGAGGCCGGATTTGAATCCAGGTCATCAAAACTGTGAGGCGGATGTGCTAACCAGTTGGGACCGTGCCGCCCACCATACAAACATAGTTAAAATCAAATATTACAATAAAAATAACAAAACATCAAACATCAGGTAAAATGGAAAATGATATAGGAAATGTTCAATTGTATCGGCAGTCTGGAATAGGTGTGTCTTGAGTTTGGATTTGAAGAGGGTTAATGAGTCTGCGTTTCGGAGGTGAGGTCGTAGTGAGGTCCAAAGATGGTGGCAGAGCGGCTGAGGGCTCTGTCCTCGACATTGGACAGACTGGCAGAAGCGACGGTGAGGTGGATGGAGATCTGAGAGAGAAATAGGACAAATCCCGACTGCAAAAGACAATCAAAACTGCTGAAAACATTGTCGGTACCCCCCTAGCAACCTTTGAGGACTTGCACGCTGCCAGAACTAAGAGCAGCATGCAAAATCCTCTTGCACCAAACATGAACATTTTCCAGGCAAACTTTGTGGGTGTTGCATATTGCTGATTTTAATTACAGTTGTTACTCTATTTTTTATTATTGTTTGTACTATATTTTCATGTTATCCATTGTTCTTGCTCTCTCTCAATATATCATGTGTTTAAATGTTTTTGTATTGTTTTATGTTTACAGACCTTGAAAAAATAAATTTTAGTGCCATAATTGCAACATAAACATGAATAGGGTGTACTTAAATAGGGTTTTCTACATCACGGATTTCACTTATTGCGGAGGTGGAATGTAATCCCGCCCCCGCGATGGAGGCGGGATTACTGCATACAGATAATCAGTTTATGAATAGATAACCAATTTATTATCATATAAATAACTACTTAATGAACATTTAACCAGCTAATGAAAAAAATGAACTGATTATCTATACTTTTACACAAAAGGACTTTAAGGACTTTATTGAGCCTAGGAAATATGTGATTTTCTCACATTTAATTTTTTTTGTTGAGAATTAACAATGATAATGAACATTTGGGGTGTTATTTACTGGACAAGAGTAGACTACAAAAATGGTTATGTATAGTAACCTAAGCTGTCAGGTAAGTTCATGTGGATGGTGAAATGCCCGGTTCGACAGAGTTTACACCTTGGATGATGCTACGGTGCTTCGGCAGCGATAGCCAGCCCACATAACCAAAGCGTGGTGGATAACTCGGCTTGTGCATGTAAAAGCCGATGAGCCTGTCAGCCGAGCTTGCAGTGGCTACTCTTCGCTTGGAGGAAAAACTCAATTGAAGTACCCCTCAGTAGTGGTGAGAGGGAAATAAAAAGATAACCATACAATTACAAACCGCATGGTGGATGTTTTTATAGCGCACGTACACTACCTACTGCGCTCGCTCGAATGGCACGAGAGCGTTCTTTTTTAAACATACTTATACAGTACATAGGGCGACTCTTGTCAAGCCATGCTGACTGCTGAAACTTTACATTAGACTTCAAGCAACGTGGATTCTGTGCCTTTCCACTCTTCCTGCAGACTGGGAGCTTGATCTCCAAATGAAATGCAAATTGTATTTTTATCTTAAAAGAAGACTTTGGAGCATTGAACAACAGTCCAGTTCTTTTTGTCTTTAGCCCAGGTGAGACGCTTCTGACGCTGACACTGGTTCAGGAGTGGCTTGAAACAAGGAATGCGACATTTGTAGCCCATGTCTAGGATTTGTGTGTGTAGTGGCTCTTGATGCCCTGACTCCAGCACTCCACTCCTTGTTAAGATCCATGTGACGCTGCGGTTATCCCTTTTGCGGGTCCACCTTTTCCTTCCACTCAATGTTCTGTTAATATGCTTGGATAGAGCACTCTGTGAACAACCAACTTCTTTAGCAATGACTTTTTGTGGCTTTCGGTCCTTGTGAAGGGTGTCGATGACTGTCTTCTTGATATCTGTCAGCACTATTCTCCATGATTGCGTAGCCTGGTGTGCTTGCTGTCGTAGTGACTTGTGGCAAGTCGAGGCGAGTGGCTTTCATAAGCTGTCAGGAATTAGTGTACTTCCTGTTTACAAATCCGTTAATTAGATGCCGTAGACCAGAAGGGGTGTTAAACACATTTTTGTTGCGGGCCACATTGTTGGTCCGGTTTCCCTCAGTGGGCCGTTATGACCGTGAAACCATATGTTTAATAGCCTGATCATAGCGTTATATACAGTATACACAACAAAATGATCGATAACTAGTTTTCAAATCAGAAGTAAAAAATAATAGTTTGTTCAAATATTCAAGTTATTATAAAAAGGGTTTTGGTAACAAAAAAATGCAATATCTTAACGTTATCATTTATTACATATTATGATGTGAAATTCTGGTACAGATTTGAGCAAAAATCATGGAAGTTGACGCAAATGGTTTGCTTTCGCTGGCCACATAAAATGATGTGGGGGGCCGGATGTGGCCCCCGGGCTGCAAGTTTGACACACGTGTGCTATTTGTTTTTATCGTATCCACTTGATGCTCTTTTCATCTTAGAGGTGTTGCTTGAGGATAAAATGACCAGTACAGTGGAATCTCGATATAACGGTTTAAATTGACCGTCGGGAGGGAACAACGTGTCCACAAATAGTTTTCCGTTTGTCACTTGGTGCTTCTGTCTTCGCTTTCGTACTGTGCAGACACTTTTCTGCTTGTTCTGCATGCTTCGCCTCTGTTTAAATTTTTCTTGGTAATAAGATTGTTTTTCTTCTTCCAAAGAAATTAGCGACTCCTGGATATTTTTGAACTTGTGGGACAATTTTTTTTTGTAGATTGGCAGTTGTTGCCATATTCCAATATTTTTTGATACCTCCTTACGATTACATGAGTGTGGCCTGCTAATTAGTACAAGCCTGCTCTTAGCAACGAGACCAGCAACAAGATGCCGCCATCTTCTGTAGCAGTTTGTGATAGTCTTCAGTGGAAAATGGCCAGGGGCCCTGGATGTTGTCAAAGAGCAATCAGAGGTACTGAAGCGATATTTCATTGATCTCCTAACAAAAGTGCAATGTTTGGATGCTGATGCTGAGAAGTGGACCTCTCCCAATGGTACAATTTGGAGATGCACGTTTTAGTAGGCTTAGTCAATTAAATAAGTGGCTCAAAGTAGTGTGTACTGCACTATCTGTCATGGTCTGTGCCCTGCAGTTCCTTTTTTGGAACTTGGGTGGCGCTTTGTGCCTCACCTTTCCTTCTCTCTCTCTCTCTCTCTCTCTCTCTCTCTCTCTCTTTCTCGCGCTCTCTCCCCAGCAATCACCTCCTCGCCCACGCACCTGTTATCAATCAGCACTCATCACTGCCTGCATATAACGCTGCCAGATCAAGGAATCCGGCGCCAGAGTATTGACGCTCGTCCGTGGTACACAGGCCGATTCTCGTGATTCCTTTCGTGTGTTCGATTGATTACTTGGCTGCCTGAAATTGTAATGATCCTCTTGTGTTCTCCTCCGTCCCCAGTGCTCCTTCCAGTCTCCCGCTTTGCTGCCCACTTCAGCCACGCCGTCACTCTTCCACCTGCCCACGTTCCCGCTTCTTGCACTCATCTCCCCTGTCACTCAACAAACGGCTCATCTCAGAGAAACCATCCAACTATTTGTCATTCCTTCCCCTGAGACCCCATTAATCCTTGGTATCCCCTGGCTCAAAAAACACAACCCCGCCATCGATTGGAGCCACCTGTCTATCACTGAGTGGAGTCCTTTCTGCCACTCCCATTGTCTCTCTCAGCCGTTCCGCCCTCCAGCAAACTTCAACCACCTGCCACACCTATCGACCTCTCCCGGGTTCCGGGAGATTACCACAACCTCTCTCCAGTGTTCAGTAAAGATCTTGCCATCTTACTACCCCCTCACCGCTCCTATGACTGTGCTATAGATCTCCTGCCGGGAGGCCCTCTCCCCTCCAGTCGCCTCGTCAACCTTTCCCGCCCTGAGAAGAAGGCTATGGAAGACTATATCCATGACTCCCTTGCTTCTGGACTGGGTGCTGGCTTCTTTTTTGTTGAAAAGAAAGATACCATTCTCTGCCCCTGCATTGACTTCCATGGACTCAACGACATCACTGTGAAAAATAAATCCCCGCTGCTCCTCGTTGACCTTTCATTTGAACACCTCTGCGACGCCCAGCTATTCACGAAATTGAACCTGCGCTACGCATACCTTCTCATCCACATTAGAGAGGAGGACGAATGGAAAACTGCTACCCCCACTGGACACTTTCAATACCTTGTCATGTACTTTGGGTTAAGCAACACCGCCGCAGTTTTTCAAACCTTCATTAACGACGTCCTTGGTGATATGCTCAACTGGTTCGTCTTTGTCTAGTGAGACAATATCCTCATCTTCTCCCGCTCTCCCAAGGGACATGACCAACATGTCCGCCAAGTCCTCCAACGCCTACTTGAGAACCGCCTTTTTGTCAAACTGGAAAAGTGTGAGTTCCATCTCTTCTCCGTACACTTCCTGGGATACATCATCAACCAGACCCAGCAAAAATCCAAGCAGTCGTCAACTGGCCCATTCCCTCCACCCGCAAAGAGCTGCAATGTTTCCTAGGCTTCGCAAACTTCTACCGTTGATTCATCCACAATTATAGCAAAGTGGCCGTTCCTCTCACCAGTCTCACCACCACCAGCTCTCAATTCCATTAGACCCCTGCTGAATCCCAAGCATTCGGACACCTTTTTCACCAGTGCCCCCATCCTGAGACACCCCGACCCCTCTGCCAGTTTGTTGTGGAGGTTGACGCCTCTAACATTGGAGCTGGTACCGTCCTTTTCGTGCCCAATTCTGCACGCTCTGAAGTTCTTCAGTGGGCCCACAATTCCAAACTTACGTGTCATCTCACAATCACCCACACCATCCAGTTCATCCAACCGAACTGGATGATACCGATCAAGGCAAACTAGAACTAGTAGACATTCCAACAGCTTCTTCCCTCTTGCGATCAACTTCTTAAACACCTAACCTACAATTCCATTACAACATGCTGGCAATTTTTTGACTTGAGTTCGTTGTCACATTTCTGTGGGGCCAATTATGTATTACTCGTGCACTCACTGTAGTTGTCTCGCCATGCTGCACTATTTGCATATACTGGCCACTCATGCCAGAGTAGCATCTGCTCCATTTGCACACTGATTGAGGAGTATCTGTAACATTTGCACAACCCCCCTTACCCATCCCGAGCCGCCCTTGGTCCCACATCACCTTGGACTTCGTTACCGGCCTACCCCTCTCTGAAGGTAAAATAATCATTGTCACCATCGTTGATTGTTTCTCCAAGTGTGTCCATTACGTACCCCAACCCAAGTTACCCTCTGCTTTTGAAACCGCTAACCCCCTAGTCCTTCACGTATTTAAGCTCCACGGCATTCCCATTGACCTCGTCTCAGACCGAGGTCCTCAGTTCTCCTCCCAGGTATGGAAGGAGTTCTGTAAGGAGGTGGGCGCAGCAGCCACTTACTCAAATAGTGAGTAACTTCTGTTTTTTTTAATCACAGCATGAACATCAATTAAAAGAAATTACAAAATAAAATTCAGATGATGTGTCTGTGTGTGTGTGTGTGTGTGTGTGCGCGCACAGTCAAAACTACAACAAAACATCTGCAATTTACTGCACGGTGTTTTATCAAATTGTCAGTGAGCGGAAATATCCACATTTGGCCAGACAGTGCCAGACAAATACTACAATATATGAAAGCTGTTGTTTTTGTTCGTCTAAATGTAAACCAGAGTAGCGCGCCGTTGCTTTCATGGTCACAACGACCTTCCCAACATAGCCTCCACGTAGGCACGACGCTCATCGGGGCTAGCTCATTTAGTGATAATACCTATGCCCAGGAAGCCCAATAGAAGACGACGTGTGAGGTCATGTGACATTCGTGTGTCGTTTGATTGGTGAACTAGACTTAAACGTCAGTAGCACCTAAATTGGTTTGGCGCAAATAGCGCTCAATGCGGAAGTCGAAGACGTAGTCTCTCGCACGAAATAGTTGATAAATAAGCAATAATTGATGAATAAAAGTAACGAGCGACATTTAGATCATTGTAACAAAGTAAAAATACAGTTGCTTCTTAACAGCAGAAGCGGCTGAAGTTTTCTTCTGGTCTCGCCAACTCCTGTGACTTATCCAAAGCAGGTCCCGAGCCCAATGCACTTGCATATTAGTCCGCTGGAGTAATATTAACTTTGCGTCCATAACTTTGCATCAGTCCATCTTGGATGAGCTCGGGCCCAGAGAAGCCAGCGACGTTTCTGGGTGTTGTTGATCAATGGCTTTTGCTTTGCTTAGTAGAGTTTCCAGTTGCACTTATGGATGTAGCGCTGAACAGTATTTACTGACATTGGTTTTCTGAAGTGTCCCTGAGCTCATGTGGTGATATCCTTTACACATTGATGTCGGTTTTTGATGCAGTGCCGCCTGAGGGATCGGAGGTCACGGGCATTCAATGTTGGTTTTCGGCCTTGGCGCTTACATGCAGTGATTTCTCCAGATTCTCTGAACCTTTTGATCATATTATGGACTGTAGATGATGAAATCCCTAAATTCCTTGCAATTGTACGAACATTGTCCTTAAACTGTTGGAATATTTTCTCACGCACTTGTTGACAAAGAGGTGAACCTCTCCTCATCTTTGCTTGTGAATGAATGAGCAATTCAGGGAAGCTCCTTTTATACCCAATCATGGCACCCACCTGTTCCCAATTAGCCTGTTCACCTGTGGGATGTTCCAAACAGGTGTTTGATGAGCATCCCTCAATTTTCTTTTTTGCCACCTGTCCCAGCTTTTTTGGAACGTGTTGCAGCCATAAAATCCTAAGTTAATGATTATTTGCTAAAAACAATAAAGTTAATCAGTTTGAACATTAAATATCTTGTCTTTGTAGTGTATTCGATTAAATATAGGTTGAACATGATTTGCAAATCATTGTATTCTTTTTTTATTTATGTTTAACACAACGTCCCAACTTCATTGGAATTGGGGTTGTAAATAAAGTTTAAATAAAATAAACAAAGGTAGATCTGTTTGCACAATCATGCACTCCGTCTTATAACTGGCAGGTGGCTGTGTTCAGAATTAACAGATCACATTCAAACTCATGTTTCCTATTGAGCCACTATTTTAATTTTTAAATTCCCCAAACCAACAACACATGCATAGGGCCTTACAGAAACATTATTTGCTTTAGCAACTAAAATGACTGAATGAAGAAGCAGTTTGCTGACCAGACTTATTGATAGTGTGTGTGTGGGTGTGAGAGAGAACAAGATACATGTTTTACAGTTACTTGTGACCATAAAATAGGGCAAATGTTGCCATATGCACAGCCACAACAACCTGCAATTTACCGCAAGGCGTTTTCTCAAGTTAGAAGTAGGCTGAAATATCCATGTTTGGGTCCTGACAAAACTACGCAACATGTTAAAGCTGTTGTTTTTCATACTCTGTAACGTAAGCATGAGTTGCGTGCAGCTGTCATGACTCACTTTGATTGGCCCGCGAAGCCCAATACCAATACCAATACTTTGTTTACGGATGTGTGACTTTTTTGTTTCGTTTGATTGGTGAACTTGAGTCTAACGTCATTGTGCTAATCACGGTGGATTGGAGCAATGGCACCTGATGCGGAAGTCAAAAACGAAAGTCTAAAAATACATCGCACACGCAATTATTGATAAAGGAAAGTAGCGAGTGCAATGTAGATCATTGTAACGGAGTAAAAGTACCGTTTCTTCTTAACATAAATACTTGAGTAACAGTAAAATTCTCCATTAAAACTACTCTGACAAGTACAATTTATCCAAAATATTACTTAAGTAAAGGTAACCGAGTAAATGTAGCACATTCCCACCCACCTCTGCATAAGACCAAACTGATTTACGTTATAAATCAGATGACTATTTTTAAGTAATAACATTACACAATAATGAAAATTCAGTTCACGTAATTGAATTCTAACTGGAAATAATATTTATTTTACATTTATTATTATTGTCTGCATTATAATTGCCGAGTGATGATATAAATGAAGATTGTTGAGCTAAATGTAGAACAGTAGGTACTAAAATAAATGAAGTTGTAAAAGAGATTTCCTCTCTAGATTGCACCACCTGTAATGCAATACAGATGTGTCTGGTGTTGTAAACACTTCCTACCCCACTATCTCCAGAGAACAAGGCAATTATTCCCGTTTAACAAAACAAACCTAAGATAATTTCCCTGGATGGCTATTAAACTGAACCAATGATCTATTTTTTTAGAATAGGTGGATGGAAAATATAAAGCAAACAAGTCATTACAAACATTGTAGTTTTTTTTAAGAGAAGTGTAACAACAAGAATGGGATTTCCCAGCAGGCTACTGGAAGATGAGTGATTTTTATTTGGACAGAGTTAAGTTAGTAATAAATGGACATGTTACAAAAATAATGGAACGGTTGGTGGACATGTATTTGAATCTGCACAAATACTGTTTAGGTTCTTTGGTCCTATGACCTCATTTGTCAGTTTTATGAAAATTGGTTGCATAACCCTGTTAACTGACTAAATAAGGGAAGGAACAAATGCCACTAAACAACCAATTGTAATTCACGCCTCATTTGTGCTTGGCAAAACCTGAAAAAATTCCACAGTTGGCTGTAGTAATTTTCAGACATTTTTTTTTTTTTTTTTTTAAATACAATAAATGTGATATATAGTGTATTCATGGATTCTGTTACTAATCACTGGTTGTATTTGAAATATTTGTTCAACTTCTTTCATACCAAGTAATAAGAAATATGTATGGATCATAACTAGACAGTTTCAGATTCTTGACAAGTAACATCTTTTAGGAGGTAAAAATGGAACTACAGCATTATTATACTCTGATAAATTGAGTCAGCCTATTGGTCAGTAAATTGTTTTCAATGGAAGATGAACATTTCATGTTATATCCAAAATCCTATGAGGTTTGTTTTTTTTTTTGCTGATTGTATTTTCCCCTGAGGGATTTGCACTCAGAATGTTGGTGATTATAATAGTGTTCATGTCTCTAGAAAATTTAATATTAAGATCACTGGCCCAACATCCCCATCAAGCTGTCCTCATATTACATCTTTACAACCATTTTTAAATACATTGTAGACATGTTGTGCTTAACAGGCTTGGAACATCAGAATTTTGGCCAAATAATTGATATTGCACTGGGCCAAAATCCGCAACTGAGAGGATGTAGCAATAATTCACACTGTGGCAACAATCTGCTGCAGATTGCTGCAGGAGGCAATGTTTGGTCTGCACATACTTGACAAATCTGGTGAAAATCATATACAAGCAGCAATAAAATAATAAAAAAAAGAAAACAAATTAGATTAAATGCGTAAAATTGTGTCAGTCATTCTTTGTTCATGTAGTATTGTGTATTTTTTGGGGAGGGGGGGGTTAATGTGATATGTGACAATCACCATGTTTTTGTATTGGGTCTGTGTGGAAAATACTATGTAATAATAAAACAAAAATGCTTGCAATCGATTTTAATTATGTTCATCCTTTAGGGTCTCGCTAAGCCTAACTGTGTCATCCCATAATATTGAACATTGTAAAAACATTTTTGATAATCCAAATCACTCATCAAGAAACCTTTTTAGAACAAACCTGCGTCGCTTCAACTACAACAAGGCATTTACATTATGTACTTTGAGACACATGGTACACAGAAACACAACCACTTGAAAACCCTGCTGTTTAGTTGCTCTGGATGTTTGTAAGCAAACCTGTTTTGTGGCATCAACAAAGACAAGTGGGTGTAGGCCGTACTCATTCTACAGCACAAGCTGGTATGTCAAGCTGGTAAATGTCTGTTTCCGCAATATGGAAGACAAGCAGAGGTGACTGGTGTCCAGCCAAGTAAGCATTGAAAACTCAAGAGCGAAGGGAACTATTTAGGGAGGAGCCTTGCTCAGCTTTAGTAGCAGGGGATCTTAATTCACTTCCTTGTCAACACTGAGCCAAAGTTGCCTGTACTGACTGCTATTTACGGGCATCACCAGGCATAAAAAGGGACAAAAACATGCTCTTCCCTCTCATGTCAACCTATATAATAAGTAGGGATGCACGATAACTGTTTTTTCCCACTGATACCAATAACTTGATGCTTCTCCAAGCCAATACCGATATTATTATTTAAATGGTTTATATCAGGGGTCTTGAACAAATTCCAGACCAAGGAACACCAAACTGATGGAAAGCTGGAGCGGGAACCCCCTACTTATGTATATTGTAGTGATACACCGAAATGAAAATTCTTGACTGAAACCGAAACCGAAACTGAGCAACCCAAGGCCGAAAGGACCGAAATAAATGATTATTTGTAAGCACTTTTCATACAAAAAAAAAAAAGCAACACAAAATGCTTTACATTAATTAAAAACTAAAAACAAATCAAAGCTGCCAATTATTAATTATAAAAGTATGCCAAAAATTAGTTAAATTGCATTTATGACAATGACTGCAAAGCTGCCAACCCATAGAAATGAACTTTCAGAACAAGTCGTCTGAATTTCCATATTTTAAAAATTATGCCAAGAACATTACCGCGGGACAGTTATTGCAGTATCTTATGTAATGGGATTTTTTTTTAAATGCATACTGTTCAATTTCACAACAATTATTACCCTATGATCGTTGATAAATTATGGCTTCAATATTTGTTATTTTAAAAGATTTATTGCATTAACCTTGTAATGCCGGATGCATTTGCAGCCAAATGTCTTCTCTTGCATGTTTTTTTTGTATTTCCTGTATCCACTATTGCTGCTGAAATTATGCAAATTTCCCTATTGTGGGACTAATAAAGGTTATCTTAAATCATAAATATGTATTATATTAATGTACTTTTAAATTACAGGTTCATTTTCTCCAGTGATAAAGCAAAGGTGATATACTAATTTGTTTCCGGTCCCTGTACAGCTGTCTAGCATTGTATATACCAGTATCTTCCTCTATAACACGTACTAATTTGTCTGCCCCACCTGTGTGGAATTTGCATGTTCTCCCCGTACCTGCGTGGGTTTTCTCCGGGCACTCCGGTTTCCTCCCACATCCCAAAAACATGCATTAATTGGAGACTCTAAATTGTCTGTAGGTCTGACTGTGAGTGTGAATGTTTGTATGTTTGTATGTGCCCTGCGATTGGCTGGCAACCAGTTCAGGGTGTACCCCGCCTCCTGCCTGATGATAGCTGGGATAGGCTCCAGCACGCCCGCGACCCTAGAGAGGATAAGCGGCTCAGAAAATGGATGGATGGATGTTTTGGTAGTTTAATTTTCGTAAAGGTCTTTCGGTCCGAACCGAAGATGGATTTAGGGCTACTTTTGGCTGAAACATTTTGCTGGCCAAAATTTTGGTGCATCACTAGTATATTTATATATATATAATTGTGTTTTATACTATAAGAGTACTATAATAGAATGCCTTTTTATTGTCACTATACACAAGTACAATGAGATTGAGATGAGATGCCATGTATAAATGTACCTGCAATCAATACTAAGATATTCAAATAATACACAGGTACATGTATTAATGTTTTTCAAACAAGATAAGAATTGCGATCATTCATATTAATGTATATTTAAAGACATTTGAATGACGAGTGTCAGGGGGTAGTGTTGGTGCTTGAAGCCGGCATGGCCCCGTCGAATGAAGGAGGGCTGTTGTGTGTTTTGATGTAAATTTCATTTGTAGATGATCTAATTCATTGTCCAGTGAGAGAATGTTGAAAGGAAGATAGGTAGCAGCAGCTTTTGGAGAGGTTAGTTGTTGTTACCTTGGTTGTTAGCCCATCACGACAACCGTGCTTACGCATGGGGCCAAACCGCCCCCGCTTTCTCCTCCCTCAGCTTGAGCTAGTTACGAACTCAAAGTCACTGGATGATTGTGATTTCAGCAAGAGCTGGTGATCATATGCCAATTTACTGCAGCTATTCATTATTTTATGTGTTGTAGGCAAAGAATTCTGACCCAAAAATCCATTACTGTCACAAGCAAGCCGTTTGGCTGGTGGTTGCTGGCGAGTGGTGACCAGCACGCCACTGAATGATACAGAACTTTCTATCGGTCCTTTATTTTTTTTGTATTGAACCGATCAGTGTGACGTAATTTTTTTTTACCAATATCAGGTAAATAATTTGGTCCGATAATTATCGTGCATTCCTAACAATAAGTATTTCCACTACCCTTGTACTGTTATCTGAAAAAGCTACTAGCAATTAGGTATTTGTTTTAAAACAAAACTAAATCCAAGAACAAGTGCCGTTGGGCTTCTGTCAAACACCTTTACTTTAGGTGCATATCCCTAGAGTAAACTCAGCATCCTGACACTGAATCTACTGAATCTGAATCTACTGCTGAAGAAATAGTGGTCATCTGCTACAACAAGGCAAGTTTATTTGTATAGCCCTTAATCATAATAGAGTATCAAAGGGCTTCACAGGCCCACAGTTGGCAATGACTGACAACATACCATAATCTAAACCCCCCAATCGGGCAAGGAAAAACTCAAAACCCCACTTGGGGAAAAAGAAACCTTAGAAGGGACCGCAAATGGTGGGAATCCCCCTTCCAGGATGACCAGCCTGCAATGGATGTCGAGTGGGCAACATTTATCACATCTACATATCACACTGCTAAACCTAAATCACACTGTATATCCACTGGTCATCTTCCTTTCATTGAATATGATCAAGGGCATGAGTGTCTGGATCAAAAAGACAAATGTTGGTATGTACAGAGAATGCCATAAGACAGAGAGCAAACAGAAAAAAAAGTTTTGAGTAAAACATTTGTAAGAGAACGTCAAATGAGACACTCACCTTCTCCAGTTGTTGTCTGGAGGTGGGGACAGGTATACGGTTCCATATGGAGAACTCTCTATGTGGGTTTTGGTAAAGGAAAATGCTTGGTGCTAGAAAAAGAATGCTGTTGAAAATTAAATACACCACTGTGTTTGAACAGTACAGGTAGATGAGTCAAATAAAGACTAAGAAATACAAGGAAAAATGTAAAAGGAATGCAATATTTTTGTAATTTACAGTGGAACCTTGATATAACAGATCCCAATATAACAGATATCGGACAAAACGGACCGTCAGGACCCAATAATGTGTCCAAAAATAGCTTCCAGATGTCATTTAAACCGGTTTGCATTGTTTTGCTTACTTAAACTGCTGTTGACAAAGTCTGTTAGTTCCAGAATTGGCCGCTGTCGTTTACTGGCGCTGTGGCGCAATACAGGCAGAGACTGGAAAAGATGTATTTCCGGGTCACAAATATACTATATGCATAGGTGACAACCATAAAGGCCTTTCAGACTGCACTTTCCCGGTGTGAAAGGCCCCCACGTCAAAGTGCAACGACGATAGCAACAGGAGAGCGGCCATCCCATATTTGGAAGTGGTGACATATGAGCCTAGAAGGAAGCCGAGAGGCTTTCCCCTCTCACTAGACCGCAACTCGGCAATATGTATATGTCATTGTTGGAAAAGAAAGCCCTGACTTTGGTTATTTTAAGGAGGAGGCGGTGACGTAACAGCAAAAAGGGAATTGGAATATCCCATACTAATTTCACAGCAGTATCTCAGGGTTTAAACTCGTCCATGAGCTTTCTAGTTTCAGGAAAAGCGCTTCGATGTGTATTTCAGGCTCAGCAGAGAGCTCTGAAAGGGAGTTTGAAGGCCTCCCGTAGAGACGTCTCAGTATATTATTTTTCTATTGGCCCAGAGTTCGGGATAGTAGGACAACGCACTTATTATGCCTTTCTCCATTTCCCCCTTCCCATTTACAGTATAAGTCCACCAAAATAGCACTCAGAAATCCCTCTGGCAGCCCCAGTCCCACTGAAGGAGCTTTTTGACGTCAACGCTGCAGAATAGAAAATTTTTCTCTCCGAAGACGTAACACTCGGCGTCACGTCAGAATGCGCTGATGTCCTCTCAGCACACACACACAATGAATGGTAAAGTCGCCAGACGCCTTGGCAAGTGCAGTTTGAAAAAGCCTTAAGATGTGCCTCCCATGCCTATGTGGTAGCCATGTTGAATGTGGTACATTTGCAGGCCATGCATTGACTGGTGGCCATGGTGATGGTTCTATCGTCTATTGTCGCTTTGAGCGCTGCGCAGAGAGAGAGAGAGAGCGGCATGGCTGTGGTGTTAGCTTTAAGAGTCTCTGGAGTCTGGATCATGCTATTTTTGGTACAGCAACAATTTTTCTTTTCTATTTGACAAGCGGATTGTCTATGGCAACGGATTTAGAACTAGGAAGCACACTAATTCCTTGCAGCTCATGAAACAAGCTGCCTTGACTCGCCTTTGAGTACATCAACAATGCCTACATCAAGCACACCAGCATGGTAAGTTTGGATAAAATGTAAAGATTCCAAACGTTTTTTTTAAATTATTTATTTAAAATAACTTTGTACTGCACTGGGCGTTTTAGGACACGAAAAAAATATTAAAAAAATATTACTGTACAGTAATATGGGTGCATATGGCCACAAAAAAGTGCTTCAATGTAATGGACAATTGGCTGCAACGGATGACTAACCCATTAGCCTGTTGTAAAGGTTCAACTGTATATTCCATTCATCAGTGATGCTGGTTCGAAAACAATGAAATTCTGTAACTGGTAAGCAGCACTGTACTTCGTATCAACAGTCAGGGTTGGCTGTAGTTTAAGTTTATTAGGGTTAGGTTTTTGCCATTAGATCATCTTAATGTAACTGACTGCTAACTGTGGATTGGGATTTGGTATACAGGTATTTGCATGTATAGTGTAAACAAAGACCTGTTAGTGCCGATAATCTGTAATGCAAGAACACTTTTCAAACATATTCAAAATAATAAAAATGTGAAAAGACATTGTTGCAGTTCTTCCACTTGAAAAGAACCAGAACCAGAAACCAAGTCCAACTGGTTCATGTTCTTAAAAAGTCGATCCCCATCTGTGAATGACATGCAGTAGTGCTTTCTCATCTTGCTTCTACACTGTGTAAATTAAAGATTGATTGATTGAAGTAAAAGTACAATAATTAGGTACTTGAGTATTACCGAACAGTACAAACACCTGCCGTGTCGCTGATCTATCTCATTGCTACGATACCAAAGAAAAGAAATGAAGTGGCACGAATGTCTCAAAAGTAGAGTCAAACAGAGCAAAAAAAAAAAAAGTCACATCACAGGAAAGTGTCTCGTCAACAAGCCAGACAATGAATAAAAAAATATTGCATTACGTTAAATCAGGATTCAGAAAGGTGAAGAATTGAGACATCAGCTTGGAGACACTGTGGGCATGTCACTGAATGCTCTGAAAACCCCGCCTCCCGGAACATTCGGTTGCCAATCAAATATATGCCTTCTTTCAGGGTTTCTAAGCGGGGAGAGAGGTAGTCCTAGTGACAGACATTGCACACGCTCTCACGGGCTGCAGCAGCCTCTTACCCTGCACAATTACCATCAGCCTCACCGCCAGGACAATTTTCCCTCCTTTGAAATTCAGTGGGACTAAGACAACACGCTTCTGTGGCCAGAGAGTTGTGGACCGTAATCTGCCACTGTAGCGCGACGAGCACTGGTACCCTTGGATGATATTCCCCCCCCCCTCCTCCTCGCCCCACGACATTCACCCGAAAACTGTAAGGGTGTTGGCGCTAACGCTGTTGTGCCGGACCTCCGGAGGCTACGCTAGCCACTGCTGGGAGCGCTGCGGATACCGTCCAGTTCGCTGCTGCCCTGTAATGCAACTTGTGTGGGGCCTGAGGGCATAGACACTATAGTCCAAATAACACAAAACACATTACACTTCAGGGAAGATGTATTGTTTTTAAAGTTGTGAGGATAGTTTGATGGCCAACTCCACACGATAATGTTAGTAATGGTTCAGGTTAAAAGGAATTCCACCGAATGGCCACTGCATGGAATGGGGGCGCTGGGTGTTCATATAGTGGGGAGGGCCTCATGCTAGAAACTATACGTTCCAGCCAGCTGTTGTCATGGGGCGAGTTTTTTAGCCCAGCCCAAAAAACTCCAACCGACTGAGATGATGAAAAATAATTTTAGGCTATATGTAAACAATTCAGTACTAAATTGTTCCCAGTCTCTGCACGCTTTCAGTGTATTTAGAAACAAAACATGGCAATGAGTTTGGCTCAACTTTAAACAACACAGATGTACCTAGAGTAGGAAATAGAAGCTGGTATGGGGTCACGTGACATAGGAAAAAAAACACTTTTTCACTATCACATAATATTGACAGATCAAGGAATCATTGCTATCCTTTGGCAGAGAATAAACACTTACCACTCAAACTCATTCAAATGCTACTGCTTTGAGGGTGTAGTGTTGGAACAGTGGGCAATATATAACATATTGGGTGTGAAAAAAAAACATCAAATACAAGCCCTCCATCTTGAGGTCCTTCCTGTATCTCTTGGGAACCAGTTAACTAATAAAAAAAATTTAATTCCCGTATTAGCTTGAAGAAGGTATAGATTATTTAAAATACATTAAAAAATGAAGTGCTTTGCATTGTGTTTTTCAATTATTTTGATGAGCCAAATATGAATCTAAAACACTTGCTTTGTAGCTTACTATTTTGGGTTCTGCAATGGCGTACTCACACCAGGCCATTTGAACACTACCAGACTTGGCCGAGATTTACTGTCCCTTTCCTGTCCCGTTGGCCTGGGCTCACACTGCTCTTTAAACCTTCAGGCTCTTAGCCCATTTAGGTATGTCATCCTTCCATTGTACAGAGGCAGACGTGCCAATCACTATTTCACTGGTCAGCCTTTTATCATAAAACACCACATTTCTTTAGTAGGATTGACCATTAGGTCCAAACTGAAAAGGAGAAAAATAAAGTCACATATTTGAGAAAAAAGACAAGAAAAATGTTATTATAGTAAGAATTCACAAGGGCAAAAACAAAGGTCTATTTTCCATGCTATCATTCGGTTATGAAATTGTTAAATATATTGTAGAAGTTATCATTTATTTGCTTAGCTTGCATTAGTATTATGGAAGATTTTGAGAAAGGAAGATGTCTCCCCTTCAAGAAGATGACTCAGCAGGAATCATCAGAGAGAAGGGCGCCTTGACCAAGGACGTGGTCGGGGACGTGGCAGGTGTTGGTCCCATGTCTTCAACAGGACAAAAAATATACTATTTTGGTCTATAAGACCTGGACTAATGATGTGAAAAAGGCCGTAGCTGGCATCACACCCTACAAAGTAGACATTGATATGAGAAAAGGTTACGACATGCAACACCTGCTAAAATTACTATAGATTATCTGTACTCAGACAATGAAGCAAAAGTCGCGGCAGGAATTATTTTACCAGTACAAACTAGACCCAAAACAGAATATAGACTATGCATTCGTCAAAATCCATTAAAACCAGATGCACGTGAAGGAATCAAACCGTTAATTGAAGCACTAATTAAGGCAGGAGTTATAGTGGAGTGTCCAGAATCACCATGTAACACACCCATTTTCCCCATTAAAACGGCCACCTTCAGTGGGTTGGAGAATGGTACAAGATTTACAGGCAGTAAATTCTGCAGTAATACAGACAGTAGCATGCGTACCAGATCCACACACATTGTTAAATTCATTGAAACCAGACGCTACTGTTTACAGTGGTGGACATAAGTAATGGTTTCTTTTCTGTACCAGTAGAAAAGAACAGTCAATTTTGGTTTGCATATACATTTGAGGAAAAAAAAAAAACATTTACTAGATTACCACAAGGTTACTGAGAAAGTCCAACCCTTTATTCACAAGTAATGACAACACGCATGTCTAAATTCACTCCCCGAGGAGGGAGCCAAATTTTACTATATGTAGATGATGTTCTCCTGGCAACTCCAGATGGAGAGACATGCAAAGATTCATTAGTCTTACTGCATCATCTAGCAGAAGAGGGACATAAAATTAGCAAAAATAAATTACAATTGTGTAAAAGGCAAGTAAAATATCTAGGCCATAATTTAAGTGGAGGAGGAAGGACTATATTAGAAGACAAGAAAGCTATAGTCTTAAAAAATCCTAAACCACAGACGAAGAAACGTATAATAATAATTTTTAGGTCTGACAAATTATTGTAGAGCATGGATTCCAAACTATGCAGAAATTGTTGCACCATTGTCAAAATTAATGTATGAAGACAACCTTAAAATTACATCACCTGTTCAATGGAATACAGAGGCAGAAAAGGCCTTCTGTGACAGTAGCGAGATGGCGCCTACCAGTGTGGTCGCCTCGGTAACGCGCTCTCTAGTATTGTCTTTGCTTTTGTGTTTTTCGTCCGTCTTTGGAGACCTTACACGACTCACTTACACAAGGGGAGACCTGCTAACCATCAAGGAGGCTACTCCGGACTTTCTGTCACCAACTTTCGAAAATCCGCTCAGTTTTTTCCCCGAGTTACTCACCGGAGCGGTGTCCGCGGTTTTCGGCGCATGGAGGCGGAAGCGGCGCCACAGAGGAAAATGAGCCGGCATTCAGGTGAAACTCCGCAAGAGAGGACACAGATTGGCGTTCCCGTCGATCCACCTCGCGAATGTACGCTCCCTACCCAACAAAATGGACGAGCTTCATCTTCTGTTAAAGACCAGTAAAGACTTCGGACGTTCCGCGGCCATGTGCTTCACGGAGACCTGGGTTTGCGACCCTGTACCCGATGGCGCCGTCATGCTTCCCGGCTTCAACATTCATCGAGCGGACCGCGACATCGAATCATCGGGGAAAACGAAGGGCGGCGGGATATGCCTCCATATCAACGAAAAATGGTGTACGGACGTCACGGTGCTCAGCACACACTGCAGCCCGCATTTGGAGTCGCTGTTTTTGAACTGTAAACCATTCTACTCGCCACGTGAGTTTGCATCGTTTATACTGGCTGGAGTCTATATTACGCCTCAAGCTGACACGAACGCCGCATTGCTAACGCTCGCCGAACAAGTCAACGAAATTGAAAAACAACACCCGGACTCACCCCTCATTATTCTCGGGGACTTTAACAAAGCTAAACTCAACCACGAACTCCCTAAATACAAGCAGCACATCGACTGTCCTACCAGGGAAAATAATACTTTAGACCACTGCTACACTACGGTAAAAAACGCATACCGTGCTATACCTCATGCAGCCCTGGGCTCGTCTGATCACTGCTTAATTCACTTAATACCTACGTACAAGCAAGAACTTAAATGTGCGAAGCCTACAGTGAAAACAGTCAAAAAGTGGACCAATGAAGCCAAGATGGAACTTCAAAGCTGTTTAGACTGCACAGACTGGAGTGTCTTTGAAAATTCAGCTGGCAGCCTGGATGAATATACGGACACTGTCACATCCTATATCAGTTTCTGTGAAGAGGTTTGTGTACCAACAAAATCATTTCGGACATTCAACAACAACAAGCCGTGGTTCACTGCTAAACCTAAGCAGCTTCGCCAAGCTAAGGAAGATACATATCAGAGCGGGGACAGGGCCCTCTATAATCGAGCTAGAAACCAGCTTACTAAAGAAATTAACATTGCAAAGAGGATCTATGCAGCAAAGTTGGAAAAACAGTTTAGCGCGAACGACTCAAAATCAGTCTGGCATGCATTCCAATCGCTGACTAATTACAAGCGACGATCCCCTCAAGCTGAGAACAATAGCACACTAGCCAACGACTTGAATACCTTCTATTGCAGATTTGAAAAGGACAGTTTCACTCCACACACCCACCCGGCCGCACCCGCGACCACAACCACACCTCTGACTTCTGCGTTAACCATCCATGAACAGGATGTGAGACGCATCTTCAAACAACAGAAGATTAGAAAAGCGGCAGGACCGGACCATGTGTCCCCATCCTGCCTCAAAGTCTGCGCGGACCAGCTCGCTCCAGTCTTCACTCAGATCTTCCACAGATCTTTGGAAATGTGCGAAGTTCCATCCTGTTTCAAACGCTCCACCATCATTCCAGTCCCCAAGAATCCTGCAATCTCTGGTCTGAATGACTACAGGCCTGTCGCTTTGACATCTGTGGTCATGAAGTCCTTTGAACGTCTCGTGCTGGACCACCTCAAGAGTGTCACAGGTCCCCTGCTGGACCCCCTGCAGTTTGCCTACCAAGCGAACAGGTCTGCGGATGATGCAGTCAACATGGGACTGCACTTCATCCTAGAACACCTCGACAGTGCAGGGACCTACGCGAGGATCCTGTTCGTGGACTTCAGCTCAGCGTTCAACACCATCATCCCTGAACTCCTTTCAACCAAGCTTCTCCAGCTCAGCGTCTCACCTGCCAGTGGATTTACAGCTTTCTGACGGGCAGGACACAGCAGGTCAGGCTGGGGGAGGCCACCTCATCCACACGCAGCATCAGCACTGGGGCGCCCCAAGGTTGTGTCCTCTCTCCGCTGCTCTTCTCTCTCTCTACACGAACGACTGCACCTCAGCGAACCCGACTGTCAAGCTCCTGAAGTTTGCAGATGACACCACTGTCATCGGCCTCATCAAGGACGGTGACGAGTCTGCATATCGACAGGAAGCGGAGCGGCTGGAACTGTTGTGCGGCCGACACAACCTGGAGCTGAACACGCTCAAGACGGTAGAGATGATCGTGGACTTCAGGAGGCATCCTTCGCCACAGCTTCCCCTCACGTTGTCCAGCTGCCTTGTGTCAACCGTCGAGACCTTCAAGTTCCTGGGAATTACAATCTCTCAGGACCTGCAGTGGGCGACCAACATCAACTCCGTCATCAAAAAGGCAGAGGATGTACTTCCTGCGGCTCCTGAGAAAGCACGGCCTGCCACCGGAGCTGCTGAGACAGTTCTACACAGCGGTCATCGAATCAGTCCTGTGTTCTTCCATCACAGTTTGGTTTGGTGCTGCTACAAAAAAGGACAAACTCCGACTGCAACGGACAATCAAAACTGCTGAAAGGATTGTCGGTACCCCCCTACCCACCATTGAGGACTTGCACGCTGCCAGAACTAAGACAAGGGCGTGCAAAATCCTCTCGGGCCTTCTGCACCCCGGTCACCAGCTCTTCCAGCTCCTTCCCCCAGGTAGGCGCTACCGATCAACGCAAACTAGACCTAGTAGACATTCCAACAGCTTCTTCCCTCTTGCTATCAACTTCTTAAACACCTAACCTATAATTCCATTACAACAAGCTGGAAATTTTTTGACTTGAGTTCATTGTCACATTTCTGTGGGGCCAATTATGTATTACTCGTGCACTCACTGTAGTTGTCACTCCATGCTGCACTATTTGCATATACTGGCCACTCATGCCAGAGTAGCATCTGCTCCATTTGCACACTGATTGAGGAGTATCTGTAACATTTGCACAACCAACATTGTCCCAGATGATCGCACTACTCGTCACTTTAAACCGCATACACTCCTTGAAGTCTCAGCGCCCTTTGCACAATGGTCATTGCACCGGACTATTGCAATATTAGTCATTCGAACTGCTCTAAGTGCTAGAGGACTCTGCATCTTTTTGGACAATTGTTTTTTGTCAATGTATTTATGTCCCCAAAGTGTTCTGTAAATTGACTGTCTGTTGTACTAGAGCGGCTCCAACTACCGGAGACAAATTCTTTGTGTGTTTTGGACATACTTGGCAAATAAAGATGATTCTGATTCTGATTAAACAACATTTGGTGTCCAGTGGTGCGCTGGCCCTTCCAAATTTAATGATAAAACATTCATTCAAATGGTAGATTGTAAAAGCAATTACATGACCTCCGTACTTACACAACAATACGGTGATAAGCTAAGACCAATAGCTTATTTTTTGACTAAATTGGACAGCGTGACGTGTGCATTACCACATTGTGTCAGAGCAGTTGTGCCAGCCTTGATGGCAGTCGAGAGCAGTTCCACAATTGTGTTATTTCATCCATTAACTCTTAAGGTCCCACATACAGTGTCTGCTCTCCTATTGCAAACGAATATGGCGTTTTTATCACCTGCAAGACATTTATCTTGCACGGCCATCTTGCTGTCACAACCACATTTGACTGTTGAGCGATGCACAACCTTAAATCCAGCCACACTAATACCCTTACTTGATGAAGGCATGCAGCATGATTGTCAGAAATTGGCTGAACAAGATGCTGAATTAGTAGCATTAACCGAGGCATGCAAACTAATGATAAATAAAGATGTTACAATCTATACTGATAGCCAATGTGCGTATTCCACAACAAGAACGCAATTATTGGGAAAAACAAAGTGCAAAACTACAAAATTAAATTTACATTAGCACAGAAGGGAAGAAGAAAAAAAATAAAAAACTATTCAAATGGGCTGCTATATTGAGCCATGGATGTCACATGTCTCAACCGGAGGGATGGTGGCACAGATACATCGACACCCTAAAAAGGGTCCTAAAAAAGCCCTAAAAAATAGCAGAAAGAAACACGTGGGTTCATCAAATAGCAGAAAGAAACACGTGGATACACTGTAAAAGAGTCATTTCAGCTGAGTACTCAAATAGGGAAGGTGAGCAAAAGTCTGATAACGGAGCGGGAGCAAATGTGTAGATTCTGAAAACACTTGCAGGTCAGTGAAGAAAAAAGACACCAACCCTTTGAGTGAGAACTCAGCAGAAAGGCACACACGCATTGGTTATGAGATTCGATAGGTTGTTATGTAGCAACTCTGGCTACTATGGTGTTGGTTTTGTTTATGTGATATATGGGACGTCCCACCCTGAATGAAAAAACAAAAACAAAGAAGATCTGACAGGTATGGGGTATTATCAAGAGGAAAATGAGGGGCACCGGACCCAAAAACAAAGAAGATCTGACAGCAAGCATCAAGAAAATCTGGGCTTCCATAATTGCCACGCAATGCCACAGGCTGATTGCCTCAATGCCACGGCACATTGAGGCACTGATTAAAGCAAAGGGATTTCCAACCAAGTATTGAAGATTAAGATATCGTTTTGAAAGTACCATATTTTGATTGATTTAACATGACCCTAATTTCTCTTTTTTTTCCAAAAAAAACTGATAAGTCAATGAAGATTTCTTCACAGTATTCACAAATTTTTTTAATTCCTGATTCCTGGGTTTCATGAGCTGGAAGCCCAAATTATGTAAAAATAAACAAATAAATAATTTAAATGGTTTAAATTGTGGCCCCTGAATCTATAATCTATGAAAGTTTAACTTTTTGAATGGAATTATGGAAATAAACTTTTCCATGATATTAACATTTTTTGGAAAGGGTCTGTTGGTAGCCTTAAAAATGCACCACGTCTTTTTTACAAACATATTGGTACAAAGCACACGTCGGAAAAGCAGATTAGCATGCTATGATGGCAATACTATCAACATTACATGAAAATATCCTACTTTTAATGACTTAAAAGAAGGATATCTGCCGTCCATGCTTGTCAATGGGTCTGCGATGGGGAGAGTTAATCCTGTTACGTTCCCTGTGGACCCTCTCGACCAATCCATGGTGGCGAGTACCTCTTACAGAATCCAACCCTGATGGAAAGCCTCCCTGAGAAACAGACGAAAATACCACACACATAAGGCAGGACTTTTTAAAATGCATTTGCATAGAGGGACACTGAAATGTAACCAACATTTATTTCTCTGTTCAAGCGTTAAAATTTTGAATAATATTTTGAATGTTGGTCATGAATATGTTTGTAACACTGAGGTGTATGGAAACAAAAAGGGCTTTGAGGATGGAGTTGGTGCTGATCTCCAACTTCAGGTTAGGTCAACAACACTGAACAATTTTAGAGAACTCAATGGCATCAGTAGAAACAGTTTAGTTCCAAGCTCAAATGGGAGTAAATGTGAAACCGGCTTGTAGACGCCCATAACCTAATAACGGTCCCATCCATCCATCCATCTTCTTCCGCTTAACGAGGTAGGGTCGCGGGGGCAGTAGCTTTAGCAGGGAAGCCCAGATTTCCCTCTCCCCCGCCACTTCCTCCAGCTCTTCTGGGGGGATCCCAATGCGTTGCCAGGCCAGGAAATTCATTTTGGCCGCTTGTATCAGCGATCTTGTTCTTTTGGTCACGACCCATAGCTTGTGACCATAGGTGAGGGTAGAAACCTAGATCGACCGATAAATTGAGAGCTTCGCCTTTCGGCTTAGCTCCTTCTTCACCACAACGGACCAATACAAAGTCCGCATCACTGTAGACGCTGCACCGATCCGCCTGTCGATCTCCCGTTCCATTCTTTCCTCACTCGTGAACAAGACCAAAACATACTTGAACCACTTGTGGGCAGGATCCTATCCCCGACCTGAAGAGGGCACTCCACCCTTTTCCGACTGAGGACCATGGTCTCAGATTTGGTGGTGCTGATGCTCATCCCAGCCGCTTCACACTAGGCTGCGAACCGCTCCAGTGAGAGTTGGAGATGAAGCCAGATGAAGCCTGATGAAGCCAACAGAACCACATCATCTGCAAAAAACAAAGACGCAATACTGAGGCCATTAAACCGGACCCTCTCTGCGCCTCTGCTGCGCCTAGAAATTCTGTCCATAAAAGTTATGAATAGAATCGGTGACAAAGGGCAGGTTGGCGGAGTCTAACCCTCACCGGAAACAAGTCTAACTTATTGCCAGCAATCGAGACCAAACTCTTGACACTAGTCGTACAGGGACCGAACAGCCCATATCAGGAGGTTCGGTACCCCATACTCCTGAAGCACCCCCCACCGGACTCCTCGAGGGACACGGTCGAACGCCTTCTCCAAGTCCACAAAACACATGTAGACTGGTTGGGCGAACTCTCATGCACCCACGAGGACCCTGCCGAGGCTATAGAGCTGGTCCACTGTGGCACGGCCGGGACGAAAACCACATTGCTCCTCCTGAAGCTGAGATTCAACTTGCCGACGGACCCTCCTCAGCAGCACCCCTGAATAGACCTTACCAAGGAGGCTGAGGAGTGTGATCCCCTGTAGTTGGAACACACACCCCTGGTCCCCCGTCTTAAAAAGGGGGGCCACCACCCCAGTTTGCCAATCCAGAGGCACTGTCTTCGATGTCCACATGATGTTGCAGAGGCGTGTCAACCCCAACAGCCCCACAACATCCAGAGCCTTTAGCAACTCCGGGCGAATCTCATCCACCCCCGCGGCCTTGCCACCGCGAAGCTTTTTAACCACCTTGGTTACCTCAACCCCAGAGATAAGAGAGCCCGCCTCAGAGACCCCAGACTCTGTTTCCCTATGGGAAGGCGTGTTGGTGAAATTGAGGAGGTCATCGAAGTATTCTCTCCACCGACTCACAACGTCCCTAGTCGAGGTCAGCAGTGCACCATCCCCACTATACACAGTGTTGATGGTGCACTGCTTCCCCCTCCTGAGATGCCAGATGGTAGACTAGAATTTCCTCGAAGCCTCACCGAACTCCTCCCATGCTAGAGTTTTTGCTTCAGCGACCACCAAAGCTCCATTCCGCTTGGCTAGCCAGTACCCAACAGCTGCCCATATTGTAGTAAATCTGCCTTTTTAAAATGTAATAGGCCTATTAAATAATAACTGGCCAATGAAGTAATAAAAGTCCTGAGCCTATAACATACATTTTGCCCAATAATGTAATAATTTAATGTTATTGGCTGGTTATTACGTTATGGGCACAGTTTAGAATAAAAATAAAAATTCTTTTGCAAATGTAATAACTGAGCCCATTACATAATTACATTATGGGTGTATTACATTTTACAAAGGGCACATTTATTATGTTATGGGCCGTTATTGGCCATATTGCCCAAAATGTAATACAGCCATAATGTAATAAATGGCCAGTCATGCAATAAAAGTCCTATTGTCGTGAGCTATGCCCTGTAGTTCCTTTGTTGGAGCTTGGGTGGTGCTTTTCGCCCCTCTCGCCCTCTCTCTCCCTCTCTCCCCCTTCTCAGTAATCAGCACCACCTTGGCCGTGCACCTGTTGTCAAGATCCAGGACTCCTCTGCCAGAGTATTAACGTTCACCCGTGGTACACCGGCTCTGTCCTCGCACGTAAGCTACGCCTTGTTCACAATTGTTCTGATCTCTGTGTTCTTCCTCGTCCTCAGTGCTCCTTGCTTGTTCCCCGCCTTGCTTACCTCTTCAACCACGCTGCCAAGCCCATCCACCTGCTCATGCCACCGCCTCCCGGACGTTTTCTGTCTTGGCGACCCACCATTACGCCTCAAAGGTCCAACTCCAAATTCCTTCTCAATAAACCATTCTCCACAAACTTCTTCAGCCTCCGCCTGCTTCTGGGTCCAGTTTAAATTGATACCATCGTATCGTGACACCACTACATCTGGATATAGCTTCAAAGGCTAAGGAGCAGCAGATAGGATGAGAGATTCCGATTCACCCCTCATTACTCTTGAAGAATTTAACAAAGCAAAACGCAACCACAAACTCCCTAAATACAAGCAGTACATGGACATGTAACTGTTTAATGCACTTAATACCAGCATACCGACACAAACTTAAATGTGCAAATCCTGTGGTGACAGTGAAGAAGTGGACCACTGAAGCAAAGATGGAACTTCAAGACTGTTTAGACTGCACAGATGGGAGTGTTTTTGAAACTTCAACTGGCAGCCTGGATGAATATACGGACACTGTTACATCCTACATCAGCTTTTGTGAAGATGGGTGTGTACCAATAAAGAAATTTCCCACATTCAATAACAAGCTGTGATTTACTGCCAAACTTAGCCAACTCTGCCAGGCTAAAGAGGACACGACACCTATTGGAGTGGGGACAGAAACCTGGCCAAGTAGGCTACTAACCAGCTGACGAAAGAAATCAACATTGCCAAGAGAAATTACACAGAAAAGATGGAAAAGTGGATTTACAGCTTCCTGATGGTCAGGACAGAGCAGGTGAGGCTGGGGGATACCAACTCATCGACATGCACCATCAGCACCGGGGCCCCTCAAATATGTGTCCTATTTCCGCTACTCTTCTCGCTTTACACGAACGACTGCACCTCAACGGACCTGGCTGTCAAACTCCTGAAGTTTGCAGATGACAACACGGTCATCGGTCTCATCAAAGACTGTGACGAGTCTGCCCATCAACAGGAAGTGGAGCACCTGGAGCTTTGGTATGGCCATGACAACCTGGAGCTGAACACGCTAAAGACGGTAGAGATAATCGTGGACGTCAGGAAACATCCTTCGCCAAAGCTGCCCCTCATGATGTTCAACTGCCCTGTGTGAACCGTTGAGACCTTCAAGTTCCTGGAAATTACACTCTCTCAGGACCTGAAGTGGGAAACCAACATCAACTACATCCTTATAAAGTGCCAGCAGAGGATGTACTTTCCGTGGCCTCTGAGGAAGCTAAGCCTGCAACAGGAGCTGTTGAGGCAGTTCCACACAGTAGTCATTGAATCGGTTCTGTGTTTATGCGTAACGGTCTGGTTTGATGCTGCCACAAACAAGGACAAAATCTGACTGCAACGGACAGTCTGATATCTGCATTAGTTTGATGACCTTAAACAAAGTGGGGAAACACTGCAAAAATATAAGAATTTGAGAAGGGGGCAATGTATATTAAATGTTAATTAATGTGCTTACCAATTAAAGTAAAAGTGTTGAGGTGATTTGATGTGTTGAGATGATTTGATTATTTGATAATCCTTAAGAAGGATCTTAAGGACTATTTTTTCTTAAGGGAATTTTCTCAAATTAAATTTTTTTAGTTGAAGATAAACATTCAAAATCTTTGTTGGGAAATATTAATAGGCCAACTTTAGCAAAGCAGGACAAAGCGGTCAAAATTACATAAGGGGGTGGGGGAGGTCATGATTATGTTTGCCTTGGGCCTCCAAATGACTAGATAGTTACGGCCTGTTTTGAGCCAGGGCCGCCACTCGGTATGACAACCAAAGTAGGATTAGCGGCTCGTGCATTATGAAGAAGGCAGGTAGTGAGCTGCTAGAACAAATGTGATTTGAACAACAAACATACGTCACAGTAATATGCATGCTTCAATTCAGGTCTTTCCCGATGCGCTGCTCATAGCAGCTGGGAAAGCCCGTGAGCCTGAATGCTTAGCCTGCAGCGGCTGGACAGCGGATTGAAGCATTTTAAGAAGCGGGGGAAAAACTAAACCATTAACACCGTTCACACGGCAAAATAAGTGCGCTCACTTTAGCTTTTATCAGGAAGGGCTTTTGAGACTGACGCAGGCAATTTTGATTCCCCAGCATGGCGAACGTGGGCAATATTTTCTTTGCCAAATCCTGTTTCAATTAATCATTGGAAAAGTGGCGAACGGACAGCGTGAACCCTGCATACTGTGTTAATTATATTGTATAAAAGAGTTCCAGAAAGCTATCAAATGTATTTTAACGTCCACTGCAACAAATGTTTTTCTATTTTCTTTCTTTCTTCTTTTTAACCGCAGTCTTACGCAGCATGCCAACATTGGCATACACCTATATTGACATGAAGGCTCAGCTCTCCAGCTAGACCAATCACCCCGACCAGTGCTCACGAATTCAATAATCTTCAGCAGGGGACACCAACCACCATGCATGGCTACACGGAGAGACTGAAACCAAAACATTTTTCTTGAGTTATCAAAGAGGTGCTGTGAGTCAGCAATTTAGTTGCAATATTTATTGGCGGAGAATATCAGTGCTAGTGGACTTTTCTTCGGCTGTTTGTTTGTTTATGACACTCAGAACCGTGAAAGGCGACTCCGCTTCAAACATGTCCTCCAAATATGCATTCAGTCATAAGCACAGAATTCTGATTAAATTAGGAGGAGGAGAAGGAGAAGAAGAAGCATCTTTGTCATGAACATGCATGCACGCACACGAAATTTGCTCTCAGCATTTTATTCATCACAGTGAAAACTAGTGATGGGATGATGATACCTCAAGGATACAAGGAACAATATAGATTACCTAGCATCGCCATTGAACAAACGATAGCTAATGCTAATGCTACCTGTGCTGACAGCAGTGAGGGACAGGCTGTGCTGATTGTGCTCACATTTTTTTGCCGCTGAACAAACGATGGCTAATGCTAATGCTACTTGTGCTGGCATCAGTGAGGGATAGGCTGTGCTGACTGTGCTCACATTTTCATGCCTTCCATATAATCACTTGGGTGGTACTTTAGCAAATGAATAAACAGTGTTTTCTGTATTTTAGGGCGCCGACATACCTTGTACATCGGCTAATTAATAGCAATGTTCCACATCGCTTTGGAGACACCGCCACCCAATCGACGTTCGAAACTCATGGAGCAGCTGGCCGCGATGGAGGTGGCGGGGCCCCAGATGGGGCGAAGAGTGGCTGCCGATAAAACGGAGTGCTCCGTGTATCGACAGCTGAGTTGGATGGGGAGTTTTGATTTCGCAACGGGGCGGACCAGCCGAGGAGCCGCCATTTCGGTTTACTATCACAACTTGCAACCAGAAGTGGAGCAGGAAAAGGACGACTCTGATTGGCTGTTGTCACACACATTCCCGTCATGTTAGATCGAGGAAATACGCACACAGCTGATCACCAAGATTGACGGGAAAGTCATCACGTTCTTCAATCGATAATATAATCGCACAGCTATATGATGATGTAAGGAAAAAACACTCGCCATGCAGCTCTAGCTCGCATTGACTGGATAAACGGGCACAAATCAGAGTTAGCCTCGAGTTGATAAGGCAAATGTATGCCCTGGGCTTTCTAAAAGGGGTCAGTTTTCAAGTGACCCCAAGGGAATGGAATAAGTGGCAACTATTTGGCGTGTGTTCACTGGAGTACTTGTTCATTTTAAAAAAACATTTACAAAGCGTGAGCTGTCAAATCATCTGGACTGGTGGTGAGCGAGCCAACTAGACCACACCCACAATGTACCGGAAATAATTTTTGTCTTCACATGATGAGCAGAATGGGCAGTAGGAGTAATTACACACGAACCTAGTGTGTTCAGAGCATAGTGATACACTTTTTGTACAGTTGTGCATACTTTGGCTAACAACTTCCCACCTGAAATTCAGTGCTTGTGTTGCCAATCTGATTGACATTGGGCAAAGAGCCGCCGTAGTACTGTGGTCGTGATTGAGACAAACGAAGCTGCTGGATTTTCTGGAACTGCACCTGTCAGTCAAAACACAAAAGAAAAAAATTATATTGTTAAGCAGGATGAGAACATCCAGGCTACTTTCAGGTTAGTAGTCTGAAGTAGAAATGAGCATTAATTGTTACATCCTTAAGTAGTCTTGTCGATTGTGGGGAATTGAGTGCATGCATCTTGAATCAACTGGGTCAAATAGGAGTACAATACTTGGCAGCAACGAGCAGAGGCGCTTTATCACGGGGAGCTTAACCACTGCGATAGAAGATCCACAAAGTAGCAACCATTTATTTAATTGTATTATTTATAGATATTTTGAAGCTTTGTGCAGAATACCAATACAAAATATGTAGTGAGGTGCAGGTATTTTTTTCTTGTCCACTTCGGGTCGCTGTCCTCATGTTCTACACTGTACTAACTGCGACTTAAATTGTGAGTGACTTTAAAAGGCAGGGCCTGGCCTGTTGAATGACTTACAGTGCCATGAAAAAGTATTGGCCCCCTTCTAAAATTCTTATATTTTTGCATAATTTTTTTGGAAGCAGTGTGTCTCGTTACATCTGGCGTAAATGTAGCACAGCATTTCAGACAAAGAACATCATACCAACAGTCAAACGTGGTGGTGGTAGTGTGATGGTCTTGGGCTGCTTGCACCTTCAGAACATGGACAACTTGCTGTGATTGATGGAAGCATGAATTTTGCTCTTTAAGAGAAAATTCGGAAGGAGCATGTTCAGCCATCAGTTTGTGACATCAAGCTAAAGCGCACTTGGGTTCTGCAGCAGTATAACGATCCAAAACACACCAGGAAGTCAACTTCTGAATGGCTTAAAAAAAAAAAAAAACGAAAGTTTTGGAGTGGCCTCATCAAAGTCCAGACATGAATCAGATTGAAAGGCAATGGCCTGACCTTAAAAAGGCCGTTCAGGCTCGAAAACCCTACGTTTTTGCTGAATTAAAACAATTCTACAAGTAAATGTGGGCCAACATATCTCCACAGAGATGTAAAAGACTCATTGGCAATTATAGAAAACGCTTGATTTCAGTTGTTGCAGCTGAGGATGGCCCAACCAGTTATTAGGTTTAGGGGGCCATTACTTTTCACACAGCCAGGTAACTGAATAGTTAAGTTGTTTTTCTTAATATAAGAAATCATCATTGAAAAACAACATTTTAAGTTCACATGGGTTATATTTGTCTGATAGTTATTTTTGTTTGATAATCTTAAAGTAGGGAAACTATGCAAAAATATAAGAATTTGAGAAGGGGACCAATACTTTTTCACAGCACTGTAGTAGTGTGAATGGAGTGTAGAAATTGCTGTTGTTGGCTCAGGATAGCAGCAGGCTATTCAGTGCCAGCCGTTTTCAAAGCATCGTTCCCTATATTGTCAGCCAATTTAAAACATATTGACTGATTTTAATAAGCCACAAAAAAAAAAAAGCCACAAAATATTGTGTTTTATGTTTATATATACACTAAATCTATCAACAGAATGAAGAGACTCTCTTGTTCCACCAGCAGGAAAAATCTTCCACCTTTACCCGTTCTTTAGTAATCAGTAGGGGTGCCCTGATCCAATTTTTTAGATCAGATATCACCAAAGATGGGGCGAGGTTCACCTCTTTGTGAACAAGTGAAAAAATAGTCGAACAGTTTAAGGACAATGTTCCTCAACGTAAAATTGCAAGGAATTTAGGGATTTCATCATCTACGGTCCATATCATCATCAAAAGGTTCAGAGAATCTGGAGAAATCACTGCATATAAGCGGCAAGGCCGAAAACCAACATTGAATGCCCGTGACCTTTGATCCCTCAGGCGGCACTGCATTAAGAATCGATATCAATGTGTAAAGGATATCACCACATGGGCTCATGAACACTTCAGAAAACCAATGTCAGTCAATACAGTTCGGCGCTACATCCGTATGTGCATCTTGAAACTCTACTATGCAAAGCAAAAGCCATTTATCAACAACACCCAGAAATGCCGCCGGCTTCTCTGGGCCCGAGCTCATCTAAGATGGACTAATTTCAAAGTGAAAAAGTGTTCTGTGGTGCGACGAGTCCACATTTCAAATTGTTTTTGGAAATTGTGGACGTCGTGTCCTCCGGGCCAAAGACGTAAAGAACCATCCGGACTGTTATGGACGCAAAGTTCAAAAGCCAGCATCTGTGATGGTATGGGGCTGTGTGAAGGCACCATTAATGCTGAAAGGTACATACAGGTTTTGGAGAAACATATGCTGCCATCCAAGCAACGTCTTTTTCAAGGACGCCCCTGCTTATTTCAGCAAGACAATGCCAAACCACATTCTGTATAGGTTACAACAGCATGGCTTCGTAGTAAAAGAGTGCGGGTACTAGACTGGCCTGCCTGCAGTCCAGACCTGTCTCCCATTGAAAATGTGTGGCCCATTGTGAAGCGTAAAATACGACAACGGAGACCCTGGACTGTTGAACAGTTGAAGCTGTCCATCAAGCAAGAATGGAAAAGAATTCCACCTACAAAGCTTCAACAATTAGCGTCCTCAGTTCCCAAACGTTTATTGAATGTTGTTAAAAGAAAAGGTGATGTAATACAGTGGTAAACATGACCCAGTCCCAGCTTTTTAGGAATGTGTTGCAGCCATAATCTTGTCTTTGTACTGTATTCAATTAAATATAGGTCGAACATGATTTGCAAATCATTGTATTCTGTTTTTATTTACGTTTAACACAACGTCCCAACTTAATTGGAATTGGGGTTGTAACATCGTTCCTGTTACACTGTGTTGCATGTTTTTGTTTGTACATTAAGGACAAAATTCCTGTTTTTGTTTTAATTAATTTAAAAAAGACCATTCAAGCAACAAGTTTTCCTCATGTTTTGGCAACAATGGGGAAATGAAATGCCAGTATTTTGAGAGTAATAGCCCATCAGCAACATATTGGGGAGAAGAAAAAAAAAGAACTATGAACTAGTTCGTTTTTGGACCGGTGAACTTAGTTCAACATTTTTAATTATTAACTATGAGCGAAACAGTTAATTTTTAGAACGATGAACTTTGAACAAGTTTGTGTCGAAAATGAACTTTCCCAACATTGATCCTGTATTTCACATCGCAATATATATTGCAGGGTTAAAAAAAAAAATCGCACTCTCATTTATTTTCTCAATATTGTGCAGCTCTCGATCAGACTGGATCTAAACTCTCAGATTTTACCACTCTTATACAAGCAGTCCATTCCATTCTCTGCTCCAGCACTTCTATCCAGGAGCGCCCGGACAGCATGCAGATCCCACGTGATCACAACAACAGGTTGCTATGGTGCTACCATAGTAGCAAGGAGTAAGAGTGAATGTTGCTTCCTTCAAGTCATTTATTGGCATTCCAGTTTAAGTTCACTGTTAAACTAAACACACACAGCAAAAGAATTACACCTACTGAATGTTCAAATACACCACAGTTTGTTTCTTTCTTCACTTTTGTTCCCAAAACCGCTAGCTCAAAGCTAACACACAATAAATAAATAAAAAACTATTAAAAAGCTAACCAAAATAAGCATCAAGCTTGGGGCAATTATCTCCCCCCAAAATCATGAATATTGGTACACAAACGCTGAATAAACAAATACAAACAGGCAATATAATAATACTCTCAGACATATATTCTTTAAACAGTGAAAAAACGTGTTATATCAATAATATTTGATCATGACTTCTCCTCTCTTTGTTACGACAATTGTTTATCTGATTGAGTGCACCACACCGCCCCTCAGAGGTCAAGACGTGCACAGCAGGAACAGGGTTTTCAAAAAGGCACACATTAACAGGGGCAGTACAAACACCTAAAGCCTCACTCAATTATTCCTATCCACCACCACATTGTCAATAAAACTATACTTGAGATGCATTGCCGCGCACATCGGGAAACCAAATGCTGTTCTCACTATATACTGACTCTTCTCTCCGTTTCTTGCGTCCCGCTGCGGTCGCCTCTTCCTCTTCCCACGGGGAGGCCAGGTGGTCCCCTGTGGGCTGTGGGGCCTGCTGGGGGGGGGGTCCAACTCCCACACTCGGGGGCAGGTAGCGGGAATGTGGGGGTCCCGGGGTCGGTGCTGCGGGGCAGCAGTCTTTGTCGGTGGTTGTCCGACCTGATGGGCCCGACCTGCAGGAGCCCTCCATCACAGTAGAATACTGACAAATTGATTTAACTTCATGCCTTGTAAAAATGGAATCCTGTATAATGATGCTCTTGTCAGGTGCACTGCTGTCAGTGTCAGCGGAGTGAGTACAGCGATAAAGTGGAGAGTGACACGAGTGACACTTTCCATCACCAAGATGTGCTTATAAAAGTGGTTGAAATGGTAAACTATATTAAGTGTTAATAAATGTTCTTATTATTGATTAGATGATTCATTTATTTCCCGACATCCATCCATCTTCCATACCACTCATCCTCACTAGAGCCGCGGGTGTGCTGGAGGTAAAACTTACTAGTTTTTATTGATGGTAGCAGCATTATTAATTCTGAAGTCTACAAAACCATTTTCACTGGCAATTTACAGAAAAATGCCTCAAAACTAATCGTGAGCTTCATCATGCAACAAGACAATGACCCAAAACACACTATCAACACAACAAAGTACTTCATCGGGGGGGGAGGGTGGAAGGTCTTAAGACTGGCCAAGTCAATCACCAGACCTTAATCTAATAGAGCTGAGGTGTCAAACTCAAGGCCCGGGGGCCAGATCCGGCCCGCCACATGATTTTATGTGGCCCGCAAAGGCAAAATCATGCGTGTCACCTTCCATGATTCCTGTTAAAATCTGTACCAAAATTTCAAATCGTCATATATCATAAATTATAATGTTGACATATTGTAAGCCTTTTTGTGTTACCAAACATTAATAATAGTTGAAAAACCCATTACCCTTGATTTCTGATTCCAAAATTAGTTCATACATTTCGTGTGTAAATATGATGAGGCGAGTAAAGATTTTTTTGGTTTCACAGTTATAAGGGCCCTCTGAGGGAAACCGTAACTACAATATAGCCCGCGACAAAAATTAGTTTGACACCCCTGCTATGGAGCATGCATTTTACCTCCCGAAGAGGAGACTGTAGGGAGAAACCCCCAGAAACAAACAATACCTGAAAGAGGCTGCAGTAACGGCCTGGAAAAAGCATTTAAAATCAAGAATGCAACAACCTGGTGAAGTCAATTGGTCACAGGCTTGATGCAGTTATTGCAAGTAAGGGTTATGCCACCAAATATTAAATGTTATTCACTTAAAGTTAATTTAATAATATCTGTTCCAATACTTTTGCCACTTCATCCAGCTCTTCCAGGGGGGATCCCGAGGCGTTCCCAGGCCAGCCAAGAGACGTAGTCTCTCCAGGTTGTCCTCGGTGGTCCCCGGGGAACACCTCACCAGGGAGGTGTCCAGGAGGCATCCGAATCAGATGCCCCAGCCACCTCATCTGGCTCCTCTCGATGTGGAGGAGCAGCGACTATACTGTGAGATCCTCCCGGATGACCGAGCTTCTCACCTTCTCTCTAAGGCCCGGACACTCATCGGCGGAGGGAACTCATCTCGGCCGCTTGTATCCTTCTTGTTCCTTTGTCATAACCCACAGCTCGTGACCATAGGTGAGGGTAGGAACATAGATGGACCGATCAATTGAGAGCTTCGCCTTTCGGTTTAGCTCCTTCTTTACCACAACGGACCGATACAAAGTCTGCATTGCTGCAGACGCTGCACCGATCTGCCTGTCGATCTTCCGTTCCATTCTTCCCTCACTCGAAGACCCAAAGATACTTGAACTCCTCCACTTGGGGCAGGATCTCCAACCTGAGAGGGCACGCCACCCTTTTCCGACTGAGGACCATGGTCTCAGATTTGGAGGTGCTGATTCTCATCCCAGCCGCTTCACACTCTGCTTTGAACTGCTCCAGTAAGAGTTGGAGATCACGGCTTGATGAAGCCAACAGAACCACATCATCTTCAAAAAGCAGAGATGCAATACTGAGGCCACCAAACAGGACCCCCTCTACGCCTCGGCTGCGCCTTGAAATTCTGTCCATAAAAGTTATGAACAGAATCGGTGACAAAGGGCAGCCTTGGTGGAGACCAACCCTCACCGGAAACGAGTCCGACTTACTGCCAGATATGCAGACCAAACTCTGACTCCGGTCGTACACGGACCGAACAGGCCATGTCAGGGGGTTCGTTACCCCATACCCCCGAAGCTCCTCCCACAGAACTACCCGAGGGCCATGGTCGAACGCCTTCTCCAAGTCCACAAAACACATGTAGACTGGTTGGGCGAACTCCTATGCACCCTCGAGGACCCTGCCGAGGGTGTAGAGCTGGTCCACTGTTCCACCACCAGGACGAAAACCACACTGCTCCTCCTGAATCTGAGATTCGACTTCCCGACGGACCCTCCTCTCCAGCACCCCTGAATAGACCTTACCAGGGAGGCTGAGGAGTGGGGTCCCCCTGTAGATGGAACACACCCTCCGGTCCCCCTTCGTCTTTTGATCTGAAACCCAAATGTCTTCAGTATTTAACAAAAACAAAGAAATTGACCTTGCCATTCCAATACTTTTGGAGGGGACTGTACAGTACATGGCGACCGTTATCTTCGTCATTCACTCCAAGATCTCTGTACTACTTTGTCACGATCACAACACACACACACTTTTGCTAACTGCCAAAACAAATACTCTCATACTATGCATATATAAACAAGTCAAAACTGTCGAAACTTGACTTCAACCTGTGGCCATTTTCTCCTTTATAATATCTCATGTTCACTTCAAATCTGGGCTCAGCTAAAATTTTAAGTGCTGCATTGCTACAATCTACTGGGGTCTGTTCATCAGACAGTTGTTTACAAGCTCGAATAGATAGAAATCCCATGCGTGTTCCTGGCAAGACACGAAAGGAACGCGCAGATACCAACATGTATCACATTTGTACAAAATAAAAACAAGAAGTTGTTATGGTTAGGTTTCGGGATAGGCTTGGGGCTAAGGCCATTGGGTGGGTTAGGGTTAGTGGGAAACATATTAGCGCCGCCACACTTGCAGTGCCACTAGAAAGTATTCACACCCCTTCACGCTTTCCACATTTTGCTGTTACAGACTTATTCTAAAGCTGATTTGAGTAGTTTTCTTTACAAAAAATAGCTACATACAATATCCCATAATGACAAAGTAACGGTTTCTGAGACATTTGTGTAAATTTATTTATAAAAAAATGTAAACATTCAAACATAATAGGTACATACGTATTCACACCCTTTGCGATGACATAAACTTAAGCTCAGATGCATCTGATTTCCACTGATTAACCTAGAGATGCTTCAACAACTTGAATGGAGTCCATCTGTGGTAAATTCAGTTGAATGAACATCATTTGGAATGGCACACGCCTGTCTATATAAGGTCTCATAGTTGGCAGTACATAGAGCTGAAACCAAGCAATTAAGTCTGAGGAATTGTCTTCAGACCTCAGAGGCGGGATTATGTCAAAGCACAAATCTGGGGAAAGATATTTTAAAAAATTCAGCAGCATTGAAGGTCCCGAAAAGCACTGTGGTCTCAATTATTCGGAAATGGAACAAGTTTGGAAACACCAGGGCCCTCTTCCTTGATCTGGCCGTCCGACCAAGCTGAGTAACCAGGGAAGAAGGGCCTTGGTCAGAGAGGTTTACAAGAACCCTGTGGTCAATAAGGCAGAGCTCCAGTGTACCTTTGCGGAGACAGGACAACCATCCAGGAGGTCAACCATTGCTAACGCACTCCACCAATCAGACCTTTATGGTAGCGTGGCCAGATGGAAGCCAGTTCTCACTAAAAGGCACATGGATATTGGCAAAAGGCACCTTAAGGATTCTCAGACCTGCAGAAACAAAATTCTCTGCTCTGATGAAACCAAAATATAACTTTTTGGCCTTAATTGCAAGCATTATAACTGGAGAAGAAGAGGCACTGCTCATCACCTGGCTAACACCATCCCTACTCTGAAACATGATGGTGGCAGCATCATGCTGTGGGGCTGTTTTTCTGCTGTAGGAACTGGCGACTAGTCTGCATAGAGGGTAAGATGACAGCTGCCAAATAGAGGAATTCTTCAAGGGAACTTGCTCCAGAGTGCTCTGGAACTCAGACGACGGTGTTGATTCAACTCTCAACACGAAAGTGACCCAAAGCACACAGCAAAGATAAAGAAGGAGTGGCTTCGGGAGCAGCCTGTGAATGTCCTTGAGTGGCCCTGCCAGAGCCCGCACTTTAATCCAATCGAACATCTCTGGAGAGACCTAAAAATGGCTGTCCACCGACGCTCCCCATCCAACCTGACTGACCTTGAGATGATCTACAGAGAAGAATGGGAGAAAATGCCCCAAAATTGATGTGCCAAGCTCATAGAGACATACCCATGAAGACGTGAGGCTGTGATTGCTGCCAAAGGTGCTTCAACAAAACATTAAGCCAACGGTATGAATACTTATGTACCCATTATGTTTAAATGTTGACATTTTCAATACATTTTAACAACTGTATGAAAATATATTTTTACTTTGTCATTGTGGGATATTATATATAACGCACCCTAGTGTTTTTGACACAGAAGCTTTATGGAGATAGGTTTCACCTCCCACGTGGCCATTAGCACATGAGCCATCTTGCACAAAGCACTGTAAACTAGACGGGTCATTTGCCTGGATGGCAGTTTGACTCCTGGTGCAAGACTTACAAAAAAACAGTTAAGACAACAAGAACAAGCTGCAGAGGGGGAGAAACACACATAGGGTCTAGTAACATCCACATTATTACAACAGGGCGGCAACAATGGACTGGTTCGCACATGTACCTCACAGTTCTGAGGTCCCGGGTTGAAATCCGGCCTCGCCTGTGTGGAGTTTGCATGCTCTCCCTGTGCGGGTTATCTCCAGGGACTCCGGTTTCCTCCCACATTCCAAAAACATGCATGGAAGGTAAATTGAAGACTCTAATTGTTCGTAGGTGTGAATGTGAGTGTCCACGGTTGTTTGTCTATCTGTGCCCTGCGATTGGCTGGCGACCAGTTCAAGGTGTTCCTCCCAATCACGCCCCTCCAGGTCTCACTGTTATTGACCACGTGAGCATTGAATTCCCCCAGCAGAACAATGGCGTCCCCAGCGGGAGGGCTCTCAAGCACCCCCTCCAATGACTCCAAAAAGGGTGGGTATTCTGAACTGCTGTTTGGTGCATAGGCATAATCAACAGTCAGGACCCGTCCCCCCACCCGAAGGCAGAGGGAGGCTACCCTTTGTCCACCGGGGTGAACCCGAATGTACAGGCGCCGAGCCGGGGGGCAATAAGTATACCCACACCTGCTCTGTGCCTCTCATCATGGGCAACTTCAGAGTAGAAGAGACTCCAACCCCTCTCGAGAGGACTGGTACCAGAGCCCAAGTTGTGTGTGAAGGTGAGCCCGACAATATCTAGTCGGAACTTCTCGACCTCGCACATCAGCTCGGACTCCTTCCCTCCCAGAGAGGTGACGTTCCACGTCCCGAGAGCCAGCTTCTGTAGATGGGTATCAGATCGCCAAGGTCCCTGCCTTCGATCACCGCCCAGCTCACAATGCACCCGACCCCTATGGCCCCTCCCACAGGTGTTGGGCCCATGGGAAGGGGCCTGGCTGAGCCCCATGGGTGCAGGCCCGGCCACCAGGCCCTCGCCTTCGAGCCCCATCTCCAGGCCTGGCTCCAGAGGGGGGCCCCGGTGCGCCACGTCCAGGCAAGGGAAAACGAATTCCAATATTTTTTCTCGTCATAGGGGTCTTTGGAGCCGTGCTTTGTCTGGTCCCTCACCTAGGACCTGTTTGTCATGGGTGACGCTGCAAGGGGCATAAAGCCACAGAAAACGTAGCTCCAAGGATCATTGGGACACACAAACCCCATCACCGAGATAAGGTGACTGCTGAAGGTGGGGTGTTCCTAAGCCACTTATTTTAGCTGTGTGCTTAGGGTCATTGTCTTGTTGGAAGGTGAACCTTCAGCCCAGTCTGTGGTCCTGAGCGTTCTAGAGAAGGTTTTCGTCTAAGATACCCCTGTACTTGGCCGCGGTCATCTTTCCTTTGATTGCAACAAGTTGTCCTGTCCCTGCAGCTGAAAAACACCACCACAGTGTGATGCCGCCATCACCATGCTTTACTGCTGGAACTATATTGGACAGGTGATGAGCAGTGCTTGGTTTCCTCCCTACATACTGCTTAGAATTAAGGCCAAAAAGTTCTATCTTGGTCTCATCAGACCAGAGAACCTTAATTCTCACCATCTTGGAATCCTTCGGGTGATTTTTAGCAAACTCCATGCAGGCTTTCATGTGTCTTGCACTGAGGAGAGGCTTCCGTCGGGCCACTCTGACATAAAGCCCCAACTGGTGGAGGACTGCAATGATGGTTCTAGAACTATCTCCCATCTCCCGACTGCATCTCTGGACCTCAACCACAGTGATCTTTGGGTTCGTCTTTACCTCTCTCACCAAGGCTCTTCGCCCCCGATTGCTCAGACGAACAGCTCTAGGAAGGGTTCTGGTCGTCCCAAACGTCTTTCATTTAAAGTTTATGGAGGTCACTGTGCTCTTAGGAACCTCAAGTGCAGCAGAATATTATTATTTTTTTTTTTGTAACCTTGGCCAGATCTGTGCCTTGCACCAATTCTGTCTCTGAGCTCTTCAGGCAGTTCCTTTGACCTCATGATTCTCATTTGCTCTGACATGCGCTGTGAGCTGAAAGGTCTTATACAGACACGTGTGTGGCTTTCCTAATCAAGTCCAATCAGTATGATCAAACACAGCTGGACTCTAACGAAGGTGTAGAACCATCTCAAGGTTGATCAGAAGAAATGGACAGCACCCGAGTTAAACATATGAGTGTCACACCAAAGGGTCTGAATATTTATGGCTGTGCGATATTTCAGTTTTTAATTTTTAATAAATCTGCAAAAAATTCAACAATTCCTTTTTATTCCTGTCAATGTGGGGTGCTGCATGTACATTAATGAGGGAAAAAATGAACTTAAATAATTTGAGCAAATGGCTGTAATGTGAGTGAAAAGGGGGTCTGAATACTTTCCGTACCCACTGTATATTTCCTGTAGCCACAACTGCTGCTGAAACGATGTGAATTTCCCCAATGTGGGACAAGTAAAGCTTATCTTGTATTACAAATATACATTGTTAATATACTTTTAACCTGCCTACATTCTGAAGTGACGTACCAATTCATTTCCAGTTCAAATGCGGCGACCTGTGTGGACGTGTATTATTTTATATTTATATATCTTAACACATATTAATTGGCCTGTTATTTTGTTGGTCAGAGACATGCAAACACCAAAGGCATGAAAAAGGTGACCAAAAAAAAAAAAAAAAACATTGTAGGGGGTCTGGGGGATCCTCCGGGCTCACGAAGAGATTTTTTTTTCATTTAAAAATAAATTAAGCAATCTGGAAGACTGAAGAGTACAATACGGAAAAATACATCATTTTCTTCAAGCAGAAAAACATTTATTTACACCGCTCAAGTACATGTTGATGTCCAAATTTAAGATTCAAATTAAATTTGTCTCATTTGTTTGCTTTTTTGTTTTGGCCTCCAACTTGAGCCAGGCCCATCTCCACCTGCACCCGATGCCTGCTTCAAGCTGTGTCACATTAATAGCATCCTCCTCTTTAAGCACTCTCATTCTGGAAATGAATTGACTAAAATCATTGTCTGTTTCACTGCATTTTTCACGATTACCAACTTCAAAGGCTAATCCCAAATGCATCCTCCAGGAAAATACAGTATTTTTTCATTTTTATTGGCCATTTCTGAATTTGAAGTACATTCATTCTATGTTGTGACATAATCCCTAACATCCCTCCGTCACATTTAACATAAACATCCGCAAACTAGGAAATTGTCGGTGCGTTTTCTAATTGATACAAGAAGTACTCGTGGATCAGCTCATCGCCGATGTTACGTGTGCTTCGCGGTTCTGCTGGGACCACAACCAGGGCCACGACCCGCACCACCTCAACGCGAAAATACAAAAGACCAGAGCAACAAATACGACACTGGCTGATCTGATGAGCAAAAACGTTGCTTAAACGTAGGATTAGCACTATAGGATGTCTGCTCCAGAGGTGGGTAGAGTAGCCAAATATTGTACTTAAGTATGAGTACTGTTACTTGACAATAATGTGACTCAAGTAAAAGGTAGTCCTCCAAAAATTACTTAAGCGCAAACTGTACACAGTGAAATAATAACTCAAGTACTGAGTAAACAGTAACTTTTTTTTAACCACAGCATGAACATCAATAAAATAAAAATAAAATGTGAATGTGCAAAATCTAGTATTGCTGTGTGTGTGTGATCATTTAGATCATTTTAACGGAGTAAAAGTAGCGTTACGTCTTAACAGCAGAAGCGGCGGAAGTGTTCTTCTGGTCTAGTCAACTCCTGTGACTTATCCAAAGCAGGTCCTGAGCGCACAGGAAGAACCACAGGCCGCTCACATATTAGTCCGCCGCAGAGTAATATTAAGCAATTACATCTGTGTGTGGATGGTGAATGTGTGGAACGGATATAGCTACCAGCGTCCAAGGAGTACGAAAGAGCCTATGACGACAGCGATGCCCCCCCCAAGGAAAAACTCATCGAATCTATTTCGGTCGCCGACCGATTTTTGCATGTATGCGTTCAAAGTTGGTGACTCTCTGCAAAAATGCGGTTCCAGCCAGACCTTTGTGACAAGTGTACTGTATCACCAACTAACATATTTCGATGTTACTGCATGGAACGATAGTTTAGTAATTAGCATGACTTTGACATTGTCTTCGCCTAGCCACTCCTCGTCCTCCCTTCGTAACACTTGTAAGAAGCATGGTAAGAAATGTAGCTTATTCACTAGCATGGAGGCGAAGATCAGTGTCTTACAATGCATTGACACCGGATGCAAAGAGAACTTTCGCCTCCGCGGCTTGGCAGCCGGGGGGGCGTAACAAAATAGCATGCACTAAGCAGCTGTTCAATGTGGATGCGCCGGTAATGTCAGATGCTGGATTTTTTTCCCCCTAATATCCTCAACAATCAGTGTTACGGCCGTAATAAGTCAATGTTCAGGCATTTCCATAACAAAATACAGAGGTTCCGTACTATTTGACAGCTCTGCACAACGATTTGCTGTTTTGGGCTCAGGCCAATGCAATAAAAACGTGTTTCCTGCCATCTTGGTGCCAAAGAAATATCTTGAAATAAGGGCTTCATTTATTCAGAAGTAGTGCTTTGCCGCCATGTTGTAGCATCCTTGTGCCAAGAAATTATGCTGAAATGAGGCGTTTTATTTAGACAAGAGTCGTGCTTTACCGCCCCCTTTATGGCATCTACTGTACAGAAGACGAAAGATTTTGGGGGGAGGGGCTTAATGGGATCATCTGATCCCATTAAATAAAAATAAAATTTAAACGAACAATAAATGAATTGAATGTTAATTTTATCAATAATGCATCGTAGCAAATCCAATTCCCATCCCAAGACTAAAAAATGTTTTCAAAGTTTGGCATTGGCTTCATGATAAGTGCCTTGGATAATAAGAGAGGCCTTGGCTTCCACCAGTATAAAAGACAAACAACAGAACAAGCCACAATATAATCTGTTTTCCCCGTTCACTTGCCAAATCCAATCCATTATTCATTTACGAACATGGTCTGGATCTATGAGTCATTTATCTGATTAATCCAGAAAGATTCATCAGTCCTTGCAATTTTATGGCCACAAGTCACAATCAGGGGACACATTCCAGCCCATGGGTGGCTTTACTTGAAATTCACCAAAAAACACAAGGCAGCTTGTTCTTCTGCCCTCATCTAAAACATTTGTCAGATGAAAACAGAAAGGCAAATCAGAAGATCCTTTCTTGCCCTGACTTCTAAAAGGGCAATATTTGAATCTTTAAGTCAGACGATACTTACCATTACCAATGTCTCTACAAAGAATGAAGAGACGTGCTAGAAAATGTATTTTATTGAAGTATAAAAAAACAGTGGTTAAAACTATTTTACTTGTTCAGTTATTAAAGATTTTATGATGTGGACACTTTTGACTCTGGAGGAGATTTCAATTTCCATTATTTCATATGAAAAACCTTTTAAAATTCAAACAAATAAAGATGTAACCAGTATCCAGTAAAGGACAGCATTTAACCTTTACGAATCCACTTATAATCATATTATATTATCATAAGAATTGTGCACAAAAAGAAAAAAGTATGACATTTTCAGGGTTTGGTATTGATGATTTAAGCTTTGATTTAAGATGCAGGATGAGTTTTCAGTTTGACCTATGGGATTGTCAGCTAGGAGTCATTGATCAGGGATATGACATTTCTATGCAGAAAATTGGAAATCGATGTCTCTCCTGGATCTAAATGTGATATAAATGTAAAATATGTGTGCTCCCATGTTTCTGACTATGGGAAACCTATTTATGATAAGTCCAATACCCGCAGACGTCAAATGTCACTTTTTGGGTCCAAGGTCAAGGTCGCTTGGAGAGAAAGAAAGAGGAGAGAGAGAAGAGGGGAGAAAAAAAAAAAAAAAAAACAAAATCCCACGTTTTATCTTTTCATTTTGGATATCTAAATATATACAGCCCCTTTGTCTTTTATCAAACAATTACATGTAAATATGGCCATGACAAAAACAGTCATATGATTGATATGACAACAACAAAAATCTAGGCCTATTTCAAATTGAACACATCAGAATCAACAGACTTGAATTCATCAGAAACTCGCGGCAAACTTGGGAGTTTCTGAGACTCCGAATGCAACTCAACTTTATTTATAGAGCACTTTAAAACAACCACAGCTACACACAAAGTGCTGTACATTATATAAAAATATAACATGTAAAAACAATCAAACATAGGGCGAATTAAAACAATAGATTAACAATGGCAAAGACAAATTCAAAAACAAAAAACAAACAGTGCAGTCTCATGTTGAGTTGAAAGCCAAAGAATATAAACGGTTTTAAAATGTGTTTTAAAAATGGACAGTGAGGTAGTTTGGCTAATATTTTGGGGGAGGTTATTCCACAGATGGACTTGCAACAGAAAAAGCTCGATCCCCTTTGAGCTTCCATTTAGTCCTCGGCACCTCCTGGAGCGTCTGATCAGCTGACCCGAGGCAATGTACAGACTGTGTATGGGTCAAGCAGGTCAGAGAGGTAAGGTTGGTTGAGGCCATTTAATACAATTATTCTTCTGTAAAATACAAGCTGTCTCAAGCTTCACAGGCATATTTCGTATATTCTTCTCATCGAAACAATTCTCAAAACTTCTCACTTACACGTTTAGTTCTGCCAACAAGCATCACACTGCATCAGCGTTGATTTGCGAGGCCCCGTGGAGATAACTTGAGCAGGGTATTTTGCTCTGAGATAATACGCCAAAGACGTACAACTAATATGGTATTTGAATTTGGCTTTGAAAAGTGTGTAAATTACTTACTCCAACAACCGTCAAGCAAGTAAAACTGAAAGTAAAACTACCTGTAGTCCGTGTTTTTCCATCTTTGCGCCAGTGACTCCTCTAAGTTTGGCTGCACACCGGAGCAGAGATTGTAGGCCGCCACAGGAAGTCAATACAACTGCGTTAACCGAGTTAATTGAGTTTAACGCTTTAAATAATTTAAATTTATCTCCAAAGTTAACGCTTTAACTTAGACAGCCCTAATTATTTTAAAGAGTTTTTTAAAGCAGGTGTAATGAAAGTGAAATATGCAGAATTCAGGGGACTTTTATTTTGAACTGCAACATCAGATTTGGATGGGACCTCTTTTGGTGGAGACCTGGGGTTGGTGTAGTCTCCCCCAGAACTTGACTGGTGTTGCGATACCGAAAGGAAGCAAAGTGTCAAACGGACTCCAACTCTGGACAACACCTGTCAGTATAGCTGGGACAGTGAGCGAGTTAGCATGTCATTAACAGTATTTATTGAAGTAATTTAATTGCAATAAAGTAATTTAATTACAGTAAGTTAGCACCCATTGTTTCTGTCAGTTATAATGTTGATTTGACCTAAACCTATGTCAGTGGCAAATCCTTGAATGCCCCCGAGAGGTCATTGGTGTTTTAACGTTTGTCTAAAATGCTCGAGAATAATTTGAGCTCCACGCCCGCAACCCTTGTGAGGATAAGCTGTACAGAAAATGAATGGATGGATGCATACAGTATACAGTACACAAGTATGTACAATAAATGAACAAGTCATGTAAATAGACACATTGCCCCATCTTGTGATCGGATCGCTGATCAGTATCTGTTTTTTTTTTTAAACTTGCTGATCGGCCCCGAAAATCCTGATCGCGTATTTTTTATGATTTATTTATTTTTAAATCAGTGGTAATGACAGTTTAAATATGCAGATTTCCGGGACTCTTATTTTTAAATGCTTTAGATTTTGATGGGACCTCTTTTGGTGGAGACCTGGGGTGGTGTAGTGTCCCCCAGAACTTGACTGGTGTTGCGATACTGAAAGGATTTTTTTAATCAGTGGTAATGACAGTCAAATATGCAGATTTCAGGGCACTTTTATTTTGAAATTCACCATCAGATTTGGATGGGACCTGTTAAATGCATCTCAAGATTCAAATTAACCTTGCTGGTTGCAATCCTGGGATAGTTTACTTTCTCTCAGAAGTGGACTGGTTGCATTATAACAGAGCTTATTTAACATAATTATTTTAAATCTGAAGCATTGACGTCCCTGTAGGCCTATTATTAGTAAGCTTTTATTTTGAAGGTGGCTTTCGCCGCTAATTGGCGACTTATTACCGTAATGCCGAGTATGAACAAAATTAGGGGCAGCTGGCTTTACTTCTTTACGAATGGAGGCTGGCTTGACCGCAGTGTGAAAAGCATGCACCGATGGGGTTACATCATCTGACTTGTCCATTGAAGAGTAATTTCTTTTCCTTCAAATCTTGACTGTGTTCTTTGTGATGGTGTTGTATAAAGGCAAAATCTTAGAAACACCGTAGCTGTCCAAATACTATCCCAGCTGACTTCGGGCGAAAGACCGACTAACCCCTGAACTGGTCGCCAGTCAGTCGCAGGGCACATACAGACACGAACAATCATTGGCCATCACTGAGTGGGAACTGAACCCACGCTGCCTGCACCAAAGTCAGGCAAAAGTACCACAACGCCATCGGTGACTGGACCAACTGTATTTAGTTAACTTATTTAAAGGACAGCTAAAATAACAAAGCCAATAAACAGTGAGTAAACAAATACATTTGTCACTGAACGAGTCATCAGTAATTATGACAGCGTAAAGCCTTCTAATTAACCGCCGTGGAAAAATAGTAGATTGCTGTGTCCAAATTAAGGTATAACTCGCACTCCATAATTACGAAAAGTTATTTGGAATTCCACTTTCCCAGTCAAGCCTCACAAGAGTTCAAACTGAAGGGATTCAGCCAATAGGCGTGAATGACCAGCTGCAAACTCAGCACAAATCTTCCCAGATTGCACTCCCTTTGGAGTACTTTAAGTGCACAGCAAGGGGAAACCACTCATGCAGTGTTAAGGAAAGTGTTTTATCTACAATGCAGCTACAGTCTTGACTGTAGTTTGTTTCATTCAAAATGATCCTTGGATTTCAAACCATACACATTAAGCAAACTACAAAGGGTTTACAACAGATGCAGTATGACATAAGCGTCGGTCTCACAGCAGCTTAAATCTCGTTCAAAAAGGAGTATAAGAGAATAACAACAGTATTTACCCTTGAGACAGTGAGGTCCGTCATCAGCTGTTCGAAGGCCCGCGTCTCCTCTGCTTGCTTCTGGTTATGCAGCGCAATCTTTTCACTGAACTTTCTGGGGTTTGAGCCCCCTGTGCCCGGGGAGCCGGACATCGTCCTACAACTTCAGCGATTTAAGGAACGAAGAGTCTGCGGCGGTGCTTTTAATCTAGTTTTCAAGCTCTCTCAGTAGGCACGCCATTGGAAAAAGTACAATTATATCACTCATTCCTCGTGGATCAACGTTAGAATTTGCGTCACAGCCGAGTATAACGGCGAAACGGATAACTTTTTTTTTTTTTTTTTTTTTTAATTGAGTATTTCCAACTATTAAATGGCTGCAAGTTAATGTGGACGACAGTGGCCTGTCTGTCGATCAACCGAAGTTAATGATACAACAGAACTTCATATTGACATCTCCATTGAGCCACTTGTACGAGTTTGACGTTGACATAGCTTTAGCTGTCAAAGCTAACATCATGGAGGTGAACGGATACAAGAAGCGATGCCACTAGGGGCTAGGTTAGCGAAATTGCTGTCAAAGCCGCCTCGAACATTTTCCACAGACGCACTTTGCCAACTTTTCATACTAACCTTTCACCAAGCCGTAAGGAGTAGAAACATATCTGTGTAGGTTACCGTCAGGATATTTAGCTGTTACAAAGAAAGTAAGAGTGCCCCGTTAGCAAATGCCTTGCTAACGGCGTTAGCTCAGTTCCCAAGCAATGGAGCCAAGCTTTTCTCGCGAAACTCGATTTCAACAAGTGTCCGCTGGTCTTATCCGGACTCACTCGATGTCGAGCTTCTCCGACCACGAAAGGAGATAAATCTCCTCCACTCACGCTACCGTTTCGCACTCGAAGCGGGGCAATACTCCACAAATTCACACTTTTAACGTGATAGATCACAGCGGAGTCGAGTCTTGCGTTAATCCACGGACAGCAGCGGAGACGTCAAACTCCCGACCCGATGATTCCATGAAGAGAAACAAGCGACGCCGAAGGTTAAAACTCATTTCCCCCTCCCAGATTGAGCGGCATTCTTCTGCCGAGTTCCCGCAATCGGTTGCACCGCATTAACCGTCGGTTGACACGTCTTGAAGAAGCAAGTCTGTGTTATCCAGTCTCTGCTGCGAGAAAAACATTGCCTTGTTCAATTCCATCGATTCCCCGAATGACCACACGGAGGCGACAACAGCAGGCGATTCGGGTGAAGGCACAACGTTCGCAGTACTCCATTAACCTGGTATCGGTGACTTGTAATTTATTTCGGGCAGTGAATTAACCATAGGATATTCTGTTAATCGATGCAATCAAGATATATTACGCCTACGTGTTCAAATTTAGATTCAAAGATACTACTTTAGAAATGGATGTTCATTTCCACCACCCCGGTGCGCTCAAATGTGCAAATTCTTCGTCTTTATTGCATAACTGTGCACCACACTCAAAACGACAAAGATGTACATGGTGAATGATTGCAACTGTCGACCACTAAATAGCTTCTTTTAAAAATAATACAATTCTTGCATTCCATCACAGCCTGCAAAACAAGTCAGATTGGGGGAAACATGGCGTAATAATTATGAGCTTTATTCTAACACAAGACACAAAATACATTGAACTGTATTTGCAGAAGAGCATTTGCCTCTCATCAGGACGACACTACATCATACTAAAAATTGAGTCATAAAGTCGAAGTGGAATGAAAGGCACCTTGATCCCTCACGTATATATGGAGGGAGGGGGAGAGGGAGGGGCAGGGGGAGGGGGAGAGAGAGCGAGAATCTCACTGTAAGAGTGCACATCCTCCATTTCAAATGTACGTGATCTACAGCATGTAAGCTTTTCAAACATAAATGATGGCATAATGCCGACTGACAAAAATAAAAGGTAATCAAGGGTCCTTTAAAAAAAAAAAAAATATTATTATTATTTGCATTGCATTTTTAAGTTGTACAGAAAAACATTATTTACTTTTGTAACATGATGATCATGGTTCCCTTATAGGACAAATGAACAACATGAGATTGGAAAATAAATCGAATCCAATGTAACAAATGCCAAAAACAAACAAACAAATGAAGCAATATAAGGAAGTGCAGGAATGTTGAGCCCTGATGACTTTCAAAACCAGAAAAAAAAAAATTCTGGATGAAAAAAGTAACCCAAGGCAGAAGCTGTCAGGAAAACATCAGGCCACAAATCTTCAGTAAGGAGCTTTCATTTTTCACCTTCATCTACATTTATTATTTATTTATTATTTTGTAGTCTGGCTAATTAGATTGAAGGTTTACGCCTAAACAGATTTTCTTAAACCTATTGGATGGGCCAGATTTCCCATCTTATCAAATGTCACTTTATGTCGCGATGGAAAATCTTTTTCCACATAAGGTGAGGTAGATCAAACTAATCTCTGAATATAGTGGGGGGGGGGGCGACATAATGCATAAAAATCCTCTTTTCAGGTTTCTTTTGAATATATTTAAAAAGTAATACAAAATGTAAAAATACCCAGATAGAAGTCTAGGATAAGACTTCTTCCACAGCCGTGCTGAAAAAATTGCAAGCACATCAGCATTGGTCGAAGAGCTGCTTATCAAGACTCTCATTCAGGTCAGCAAATCGATATCCGGCAAATAAAAACACAATCTCTTTACGTAAAACAACCATTTTATGTGTTCAAAACCTGTGCACAAGATATTAATAATATTTAAAGAGAACAAATACAACTCTTTAACATCTGCCGTGGCTGCAGTTACAAGAAAGACTCAAGCAAATATTGGTGTTGTTGTTGGCCTGATTGCCACAAAGGGAGTGTCCCATCAGGAACCAAGCATGTGTGGTGATGTACATATTAAAATATATTTGCAAAGGCACATAAGACAAGTACATCGGGGAAAGTGTTTGACAGAAATAGCCGTTTAGATCAAGGCTTTCAGCCAGCCTGCTTTGTGGTCTAATCAGTCTGTTGCCTTTTATAAACTGTTTTCTCTATTTCCCGTAAAATTTCTTGTTGAGCAAGAAAATGAGCAGGTTGACATTTATTGTCGCCCTGTCGAAGAGTTTCATCACTGCCACGCCTTCGTACTGCAGTTGGAGTAGATCCTGAGAGCAATAGGAGAAGCAAGAAAAATCAAAATTAAGTAAACTACTTACAATTTCTGTACTAACAGTCATGTAAACGCATATCATCAAGCATACCTGATATTCTAACTGTAACGTCTCCAAGTGTACTCCCATAAACTTGGCCTTCACGTCAAACACTCCAACAGTCTCGGCTGGAGAAATCTCAAAAATAACATTCTTGAACCTATGAGGAGAACAACATCAATATCAGTTTTCAACTTGACAAACACTTGAAAATTCAACATTTCAACCCCACACATAAGATTCAATATTACTTATAAAATTTATTATTTTTATCACACAGTATTGAATTACTATAAAATTATATATAACACTGGTCAACAACAAATGTATTGTCTAAGGCTTTTTAGCTGATTTAGGACAAATTTGATGTGCTGCATCACATTATATCACATTGGTTTTGCTCAATCAGGTTTTTAAATTACAGACACATTTTTGTTTACATGTACAGCAGGTTTTTCCCGGTAGAAGTTCAAACAGAGGTGCATGCCCTAAATTTTGAACATGACGACGTAACATTCATCTTACAGGTACTTAGTTTTATCAATGTCTACTATTCAATTTACAGTAGCAAAGTTTGTTACATTTGATTAATAAACTGTTAAATTGGCATAAAAACCTGACCCGAAAGAGAGAACATTTTCAGATTCAGCGATGCAAAATTGTCCTAAATCAGTTGAAAAAACATATATAACTTACAAAAACAAAATCTTGTAACCAGTGTAATCATCACATTTTGAAAACAAATAATTGTGTTGTTCATTTTATAATGTTCATTGTTATAATGTTATGGATGTCTGCTGATTGTCCGAACCAAGACAATTGGTATTGCTATCTCATAATGAGGGTAAGGTCTCCATTTCGAACATCAACTTAAGTTACAAATACTGTAGGGTTCCTTGGCAAGTGCAGAACTTACTGGTTAGGCTGGAGATCCTCTACTGAAAGCAGTACCCCCTTCTCATATAGACGTGAGGCAGTGTATTTCTGTGAAACTTGTTTACTTTTCTTGGCCTTGTTGACACCAGGCTTTGACAGCCTGAGGAGAACATAAACATCGTTCAGCATACAGCATAGGATTCTTAAGCTAAATCGTTAGGAAGAAACAAGAAATGAAACACCTACTTGCCCTTGCTGGCCAAGTTGTCCATGCACGTCTTAATATACTGATTGTATGAATCGATCTGCACATTGTAAAACTTGGTCTTTGAATTCAGCGCAGTGTTTGTTTGCTGGAGTTTTACGAGTTCAGCTTTTCTGCGTTGGCGATAACGTCTCTGATTTCTGATGTCCTGTAATACACAGACAAATTGTACGATTGTATACATTTTACAATTTGATCATTAACACCAAGATAATATTTCATTCTTTTAACCTTGGCTATGTCATTGATGAGGTCCTGATAGCGGTTCTCAGGATTAACTCTGCCAAGCTCTGCTAGTAGTTGTAGGTTACTCCTGATCTTCTCCTTTTTTCCCTGTAATGTTAGGCTGTCGTCCACCACTGGCTTGACCTGCTTTATTTTCTCTGGAGTCTTAGCATCACGGATGGCCCTCCTCTGCATCGCACGCTGGTAGTCTGCTTCCTAGAACCACAAAACAAAATGTAGGAAGCGTAGCCTGAGAATCTTCTATTGCGTGTGATAGTAAAAGAGTAATGGCAGTCTGGTATAATAGTTAACACATTTATAGCCCAAAAGGTCTGAAAACAGGGAAATATTCCCATTCAGATTAAATGCAATGCAGGGGTTGGTGTCTGCCTGTCTTCTAGTGTGGGTCTGGTTTGGTTGCAGTTGTAACTCACTGAAACTGATAGAGAGAAAAACAATATTTGTTGGTATTTTGACCTGCTCTGGACCAGCAGATGAGTCCAGTATCTCAGTCAGAGTCTCCCCAGGCTGGAACCGGATCACATCCACAATCAGCCTTTTGGTGCTAAAATGACATGGCAGAAAATTACACTTATGAAGCTGTTAAATTAATCGAAGATACAAGAACTTACTTGAGTAGGAGGGTCTTGGCATCCACTTCACTATTGGCCTCACCGGGGACATCAAATTTGTTTGTCAGTGTAAGTGAAACCTCAGTTTTGCCCATCAGCTCTTTGTTGGGGTCACCAGGAGGAAGAGGATTTTCACCTATTTAACACAGTATATAACAACACCTTGATATCAGTACGCAGTTGGAATATTCTCTATTATCTATGATAATCTATTCCTGCACAGTCTCCATTAGTAGTGTCGTGGAACATATAGCTGCCTTTAAGGCAAATGACGTGCGTTCGATTCTCTGCTAGGGCTCCCAAAACCCAGCCACTACCATCCCCAAGCCCAGATAAATAGGACGGCTGAGTCATGAAGGGCATCTGGTGTAAAAACTGTGCCAAACAAATCATGTGAGTGACTCGTTACGGCAAATCTTGATGGGATGACACACGTCACGACAACATGTAATACTCTATTCCTGGTTGCTGTTCATTTCATTCATTCAGTCGCTACGAAATATCCTGTTTAGGGTCACGTGTGAGCTTGAGCCTCGCAATAAGGCAGGTCACAACAGCCTGTTAAAAAGACTGAATTGAAATTGAAATTTCTGCAATTTAGTTGTCGGAAATTATGAGAGACCCGCCTTGTACTATACACCTGCCACTTAGACTATTCCGATTGGTTGGATATTGTCACTTGCTTTGGACATCGTCTGAAATATGCCAAAATGCAGATGCAAATAATTTGTGACATTTGTGGAAATAGATGTGTATCATTGTGATTCTTTATATGCCATTATGTCACCAAATAATTTCCAGAAGATTATAGCTAGGTAATGTAGCTCATGCAAATAAAGACCAAACCCAGCTCACAAAGACGACCGTGCTTTTTCCCCTGCAGGACTCACAACTGTCGCCTCCTCCATGTTGGAGATGTCACAAAATTTCACACACAGTGCTTATATTTGGAATTTACATCTACCCATTATGAGTCATTTCAACGATCATACAATATCGGATGCGTATACGTCAGGCTTAAAGCCCGACAAGGTGTACAATTATCAGGGATTAATGGTCGACATGGAGGCATCAACAGATGCGCACCGCGCATGTAAATAATTTTGAGACAAATCTCTCCAATTATGACAATGAAGAGTCATTCCAACATCATAACTTTGAATATAAATGTGATTCAGTACTCCAGAAAATAGATTTTCTAGTTTGACAATGTTAAATAACAACCACGGGTATGACAATAAAATCTGTTTATTATTATTACACATATTTGGTATATTTATACAGAGGCTGAAATAAGTATTTAACACGTCACCATTTTTCTCATTAAATATATTTCCAAAGGTGCTATTGACATGAACATTTTACCAGATGTTGGGAACAACCCAAGTACTCCCTCCATACAGAGAAAGTCGAACAAATAAGATCAGAAATTAGGTTGTGTGTAATAATGTGAAATGACAAAGGGGGAAAGTATTGAACATGCCAACTGGTATTTAATACATTGTACAAAAGGCTTTATTTGCAATGACAGCTTCAAGACACCTCCTGTCTGGAGAAACTAGTTGCATTTATTGCTTTGGTGTGATTTTGGTCCATTCCTCTACACAAGCAGTCTTCAAATCTTGAAGGTTCTGTGGGCTTCTTTTATGGACCATGAGTTTATGTTCTTTTTATAGATTTTTGATTGGATTCAAGTCAGGTGATTGGCTGCGCCGTTCTAGCAGCTTTGTTTTTTTTTTCTTTGAAACCACTTGAGAGTTTCCTTCGCAGTATGTTTTTGATCATTATCCTGCTGAAATGTCCACCCTCGTTTCATTTTCACCATCATCCTAGATGGCAGCAGATTTCTGTCAATAATGTATCTGTACAATTGCCCATTCATCATTCCTTCAATAATGTGAAGTTTAACAGTACCATTTGCTGAACATCATGTTCCCACCTCCGAACTTCACTGTTGGTATGGTGTTTTTAGGGTGATGTGCCATTTCTCCTCTAAACGTGGTGTGCATTATGGCATCCAAACAGTTCAATTTTGCTCTCATCCGATCAGACTATATTCTCCCAGTATTTAACTTCTTTTCCTTTCGGCTTGTCCCATTAGGCCACTGTGTCTAATCCATACATCATGGCTGGCCTCACCACTGTTTTATAAACTTTGCCCTTCATCCTAGCAGAAACTCTTCTGTCACATAACACAAATGTCACCTTCCTCCGCCCATTCCAACCTGCTTGGACCTGTTTCTTCACTTCCTTACCACACTCACCCTTGCTCTGCACTGTTGACCCCAAGTATTCAAAGTCCTCCACCCTTGCTATCTCTTCTCCCTGAAGCCTCACCCTTCCCCCTCCACATCTTTCATTCATGCACATATATTGTGTCTTACTTAGGCTAATCTTTATTCCTCTGCTTTCCAGTGCATGCCTCCATCTTTCTAACTATTCCTCCACCTGCTCAATGCTTTCACTGCAGATCACAATCTCATCTGCAAACATCATGGTCGACGGGGATTCCAGTCTAACCTCATTTGTCAGCCTATCCATCACCACTGCAAACAGGAAGGGTCTCAGGGCTGATCCCTCAAGCAGTCCCACCTCCACCTTAAATTCGTTTGTCACACCTACAGCACACACCTCACCGCTGTTCTGCTGCCCTCGTATATGTCCTGTATTATTCTAACATACTTCTCTGCCACTCCAGACTTCCGCATGCAGTACCACAGTTCCTCTCTGGGTACTCTGTCATAGGCTTTCTCTAGATCTACAAAGACACAATGTAGCTCCTTGTTAGATATATTGTAGAAGTTATCATTTATTTGCTTAGCTTGCATTAGTATTATGGACAATGTTTAGAAAGAAAGATGTCTCGCCTTCAAGAAGATGACTCAGCAGGAATCATCTGAGAGAAGGACGTGGCCGGGACGTGGCAGGTGCCATGTTTTCACCTTGAAACCCTACCCTTAGTGTGTTGTGTCTTGTAGCTTAGTACGTTATGTCTTGTAAACTTAGAAACCTCCCTATTTTCAAATAAATGCAGGAGCGACGGGAGAGATTGTTTAGAGCGTGTTGAGAGGCTGTAATCTGAACAATCTCCCATGCGCCCTCCTCATGAGTAAAATGACCAACGTCTTCATTCCTTTTGTGTTTATTCATAATAATGTTTGGTGAGATAAATCCAACACTCCTTCTGACCTTCTCTGTACTTTTCCATCAACATCCTCAAGGCAAATAATGCATCTGTGGTACTCTTTCGAGGCATGAAACCATACTGTTGCTCGCAAATACTCACTTCTGTCCTGAGTCTAGCTTCCATTACTCTTTCCCATAACTTCATTGTGTGGCTCATCAACTTTATTCCTCTATAGTTCCCACAGCTCTGCACATCACCCTTGTTCTTAAAAATGGGCACCAGCACACCTTTCCTCCATTCCTCAGGCATCTTCTCACCTGCTAGAATTCTGTTGAACAAGCTGGTCAAAAACTCCACAGCCACCTCTCCTAGATGCTTCCATACTTCCACAGGTATGTCATCAGGACCAACTGCCTTTCCATTTTTCATCCTCTTTAATGCCTTTCTAACTTCCCCCTTACTAATCATTGCCACTTCCTGGTCCATCACACTTGCCTCTTCTACTCTTCCTTCGCTCTCATTTTCCTTATTCATCAACTCCTCAAAGTATTCCTTCCATCTTTCCAGCACACTACTGGCACCAGTCAACATTTCCACCTCTCTCCTGAATCACCCTAACCTGCTGCACATCCTTCCTCTCTCTATCACTCTGTCTGGTGCACCTGTATAGATCCTTTTCTCCTTCTTTAGTGTCCAACCTGGCATACATGTCATATGCCTCTTGTTAGGCCTTTGCCACCTCTACCTATGCCCTATGTCGCATCTCTCTCAGTATGTCGCATCTCTCTCAGTGTCTCACTTCTTCTGAGCTAACGTCTTTCCTTGTATGATTTCCTGTATTGTGAGGTTCCACCACCAAGTCTCCTTCTCTCCTTTCCTGCCAGAAGATACACCAAGTACTCCCCTGCCTGCCTCTCTGATCACCTTGGCTGTAGTTGTCCAGTCTTCTGGAAGCTCCTCCTGTCCACCGAGAGCCTGTCTCACCTCTTCCCGAAAAGCCGCACAACACTCTTCCTTTCTCACCTTCAACCACATGGTTCTCTGCCTTTTTCTTCTTAATCTTCCTCCCCACCACCAGAGTCATCTTACACAACACCATCCTATGCCCTACCACTACCTTACATTCGGTAACCTCCTTCAGATTACATCGTCTGCATAAAATGCAATCCACCTGCATGCTTCTACCTCCGCTCTTGTAGGTCACCCTATGTTCCTGCCTCTTCTGGAAGAAAGTGTTCCCTACAGCCATTTCCATCCTTTTTGCTAATTCTACCACCATCTGTCCCTCCAAGTTCCTTTCCTGGATGCCGTCCTAACGCATCATTTCTTCATCATCCCTGTTTCCTTCACCATGATGTCCGTTACAACCTGCACCAATCATGAATCTTTCTCTGTGTGGGATGCTCTGAACTACTACATCTAGCTCCTTCCAGAATTTCACTTTCACCTCTAGGTCACATCCTACCTGTGGGGCATAGCCGCTAATCACATTATGCATAACACCCTCAATTTCAAGTTTCAGCCTCATCACTCGATCTGATACTCTTTTCACTTCAAGACATTCTTAGCTAACTCTTCCCTTAAAATAACCCCTACTCCATTTCTCATCCTGTCTACACCATGGTAAAATAATTTCAAACCTGCCCCTAAACGTCTAGCGATACTGCCTTTCCACCTGGTCTCCTGGACACACAATATATCAACCTTTCTCCTAATCATCATGTCAACCAACTCCCAAGATTTTCCTGTCATAGTCCCAACTTTCAAAGTCCCCACATTCATTCCCCTCTTCTATTTCTGCCTAAGAACCACCAAAGCTTTCCACCTCTCCTTCGTCTTCGACCCACAGTAGCTGAATTTCCTCCAGTCCTGCAGGTTAACGGGGGCGGACGTTGTTAACCCGGGCCACGACCGATCCGGTATGGAATCCTTTAGATGAACGCTCATATTTGTTTGACAAAGTATTATGCCGGATGCCCTTCCTGACGCAACCCTCTGCCTTTATCCGGGCTTGGGACCGGCCTACAGTTTGCACTGGCTTGTGCCCCCCATCTGGCTGGATTTTCTCCCAGTATTTAACTGGCTTGTCCAAATGTTGTTCAGCAAACTTTAACCAAGCTTTGAAATGCTTTTTTTTCTTGCGTGGTGAGCATGCATACATGCCATGGCGGCAGAGTGTATTACTCACTGTTTTCCTTGTGACAACAATACCTGCTAATTCCAGTTCTTTTTGAAGCTCTCCACAGGTGGTCCTTGGCTCTTGGACAACTCTTCTGATTATTCTTTTCACTCCTCTGTCAGAAATCCTATGAGGAGCACCTGATCGAGGCAATTTTATGGTGGAATAATTGGCTTTCCACTTGTGTATTATGGCCCCAACTGTGCTCACTGGAACATTCAGAAGCTTAGATATGTTTTGCAACAATTACTTTGCGATGAGGTAGCTCATCTGCCTTTATCCATCATGAGATGTGTCTTGACTCACACCTTGGGAATCAGACTTCTTTGTCGACCATCAATTAGGACTGAACCAGTTGATATTCATTTGCACTGACAAGGGGTTGGATTGCTGTTTGATTATTGATAGGTTGTAGGTGTTGTTTTGGCTTCCCATGCTTTTTTTGCACCTCCCTTTGTTCATGTATTTAATACTTTTTCCCTGTGTCATTTCACATTTTTACACACAACTTAATTTCTGAGCTTATTTGTTCCACTTTCTTTGTATGTATGGATTATTTAGGTTGTTCCGAACATCTGGTGAAATTTTCAGGTCAATAGCACCTTTGGAATTAAATTAAGTGAGAAAAATTGTGACGTGTTAAACACTTATTTCAGCCGCTGTATGTGACGGTTGCTAGCATAATGCTAGTAACGCTGAACTCTCTCGGTCTTCGTTGACTGGGCGACAGCAAAAAAATTGTCGCAGGGTATCATTCAAAACATCAACGGTGAAGTGTTCAGTTTGTATTTGTCAGTTTTTGTGCCAGGAAGTGTCTCGATGTTTTAATCGCATATTTTGTATTTTTTTTGCATTGATTTCATCTTTCTCGTATATGAGCCGATTTAAATCTTACCGCGTTAACTCTTTGTGCTGCTTCTGTCTCTTGTTTTTTCCACTCAATTCCTCAGCAGCATCTCAGTCCCAAAGGTGTTGTTCCAAATAAAGTAAATGATTAAACCACTCATTATTGTTTTGAATTCTCTAATTTCTGTCCTCAGAGTACTTCACTTCAAAATCTGCAAAAGTACTACAAAATCTGACTGTCAGGTTGCATTAAAAAAATGTAATGATGTTTTGACAGAACTACAGTACTTGAGACGTTCAAAGGGTGTACATTATCAGCTGAGAAACATAATACATAATACTGTGTGCTTTTGTGTGCTTTCAAAAATGTAGGTGCGCTTCCAAATGCCGTAAAAAAAAACACTTTTTTTTTTTTAATATTCAAAATGTTTTGTTTTACAAAATAGAGCTGTTGTCGCAGTCCTTGAAACTTGAATATGTTTCCATACAAAAGTTGAAATTTTCCATACTTTTCCACACCTGGAAATGTATTAAATCAAATTCCAAACTTGCGTAGGAACCCTGAAAATGGCTTCAGTCCCACCATTAGTCTCACTGTAAGCTAGTCTATTTCTGGTTTGCAATTATTATCTGCAGCTGGGTCCAGAAATAGTTGAAAAGTGACAGAGGTTTTATTATATACTGTACATCCACAATTAATTTGAAATAAAACTGCTAGAGCCTATCTCAGCTATCTTTGAGCGAGGGGGGGGGGGCTGTACACTCTGAACTGGTCGCCAGCCAATGGCAGGGCACATTTAAAGAAACAACCATTCACACTCACATTCACATCTCGTGACAGTTTAGAGTCTTCAATTAACCTACCATGCATGTTTTTGGGATGTGGGAGGAAAAAAATGGTAGCCGGAGAAAACCCACACAAGCATGGGGAGAACATGCAAACTCCACACAGGGGAGGCCAGATTTGAACCCGGGTCCTCAGAACTGTGAGGCAGATGTGCTAACCAGTTAATCCACTGTGCTGCCTATTTTGAGCACATGCATCACCAAATTGTACATTTTTCATCTGGAGACTCCAGGCCTACACTGTAGCCACTGGCCAAATACTTTTGGAACTGTAATTCATTGTGTCTATCACTGTCGACATTTGTATCCACTCACCAATGAGAGACTCTACAGTGGGAACCTCTCCCAAGTCCTCCAGAAGCTCATGGATGGGATCATTGTGCTCTGGAGCAATGGCATCCTGATGGTCCAGAAGCAGCTAATAGCAAAGAAAAGTCACCTCTTAAGTGACAAAATATGGATCATGCTCAGATGCTAAAACTATGGGATGTAGTGGAGGAAAGCCCATAATACAGTGCTACCAATCTATAACGGGGGTGTCAAACTATTTTTTGTTGCAGATTCCCCCAGTGGGCCAATATGACTATGAGCCCATATAAAGGTCAGATCACCTCAAATTATTACATACAATATTTGCCAAAAAAGTATGGATAACTAGTTTTAAATCAGACGCCAGTAAAAAGTTGTATTTTAAATTTTTTTTTTTTTTTACTATTATTCCATTTATTTTGGAAGGGAGATTGGTTAAAAAAAACATTTGCTGTATCACAACATTATTAAAAGTGATGACAATTTGCAATTTTAGCAAGGAACATGAAGTTTGACACCTGTGCAATAGAAATTCACTTCCAGAACCATTTGTCTGAATTTCCACATTTTTAAATTATGTCGAGAACATTACAGCGGGACATTCATTGCAGTATATTATGTAATAGGATAAAAAGAATACTACATACTTTTCAATTGCACAACATAATCATTACGCAATTATCATAATCGTTAATAAATTATGGCTTCAATATTCATTTTATTTCAAAAAAATATATGATAGAGTGAAACAAGTGACACTTCATCAAGATGTGAGTATAAAAGCGGTTGAAATGGTAAACTATATTAAATGTTGATTAATGTTCTTAATTATAGTAAAAGTGTTGAGACGATTTACTTGTTAGACAATAATCCTCAAGAAGGGTTTTAAGGACTTTATCTGGCTCAGGAAATGGCAGTATTTTGTCAAATTCACACTTTTTAGTTGACGATAAACATTATTCAAAACATTTGGTGGGTACGTCACAGTTATATGCTTCAATTTGGAGCCAAGCAGGAGCGCACTGCGGGCTGCGCAGAGATGCGGGCTCACCCAGCATCCGGGCTTCTCTTCCGCGATCGATTAAGCTGGGAAAGCCAGGGAGTACCCCACTTGGTGGCGAATTGCAGCATTTTACGAAGCAGAGGGGGAAAAACTCAACTCCTCTGTAGCAGCGACTATGCTATGAACGAAAATGAATTTATAGAATGCTCTTCACACAAGCCAGAATGAACATACAGGCAAGGCTTTTGACATGGGAAAGTCTGCAATTGGCACGGTGTCAAACATACTGTTTTTGCTCATTTCAAACCTGTTTGAGAAATTTGACCTATGATTTTTTTTTTTCAAATATCCAGAACTATCAGTGTTATGGGCGTAATAAGTTCATTTATTTCCGTAACAAAATACAGACAATCTGCAACATGTGACAGCTCTGACAATGGGGACAATTTTAGTTAGATGTAAGATATTGAGGCAAAATCAAACTCACTGTGTGCGTGTTTATCATCTCTCCAATGGAGATGTAAATAACAGGTTTGGTGACATTGACCAGGTCAGAGTACTGATCCACATTGAATTTATCTTCAAGCAAGGGGACATCACATGCTGTCAAAAAATACCGCCTGTGAAGGAAGAGGAAAATATGCAAAAATATCATATTTGACAAAGGGGAAAAACAAATCACAACAGTTTCCTCAACATTTTATTTCTTATACAGCAATAAATATCACACCTGAACTTTTGATAAGAGTTGCCAAGATATTCATTGATGGGATTCAGGTGGGCATTATCGCCAAGAAACATCTTGTTGGAGGCAGCGTGCTGCAGCATTTTGGCTACAGAGCCCAAGTTCCGGCGTTGTTCAGTAGTTAGCTGACCACCTGCCGACATCTCAATGATATCAAAGGCATCGGGGGCAACAATTGCCGGGTTCATGTAACGGTAATACAAAAGGTTCCCCACGATCTGAAATTGCAAAATGGTTCCATTACAGGTCAGTTCATAGCATTCCTAATGTATCTTTTAATGTCTGTCCTGTTGTTGAACCAAAATAAATAAAATAATATGCAAAAGGTTTAGTCTGTGTTGATGCAAGAGAATGAAAGGCTCTTGAATGTATCAGAGCACAGCTTGTGCAGGAGGAGAGCAGAGAGAAGAATGTTCTAGCTCACCTGGAGAACACAGCTAGAGATGAGAGAGAGGTACGCCTTGACACTAAGGTTTGGCAAGGTGGAAAAGGGAGAAAGGCAAAAGACAAAAACAAAAATTATGAAACAGGAAGGGCAGGCAGAAGAGGAAAAGCAGCCAGTGGGAGAATGCTACACAGTAGATAATTTACTAAAAGGATCACACGTTCAAGACTCGATGTGGAAGAAAATATCGAAGACTGGACAGTCTAGTGGGGGTAGGCGGGTTTCTGAGCACCCCAACAGTGGTGAACTCCCCCAGTCTGATATCTCTCTCCAGAGTATAAACTGAATATCCTATTCTTGTAATTAGTGTGAAGAAATGCCTTTAAGGGCGGCATGGTAGGTGACTGATTAGCACACGAGTTCAAATCCGGCCTTGCCTATGTGGAGTTTGCATGTTCTCCCCGTGCCTGTGTAGGCATGGTAGGTTAATTAAAGACTCAAAATTGCCTGTAGCTGTGAATGTGAGTGCAAATGGTTGTTTGTTTATATGTGGCCTGCGATTGGCTGGCCACCAGTCCAGAGTTTACCCCGCCTCTCGCCCATAGTCAGCTGGGATAGGCTCCAGCCTGCCCGCGACCCTAGTAAGGATAACCGGTATGGAAGATGGAAGGATGAAGATGCTTTAATGCCTGTGGAGCATACAAGTATGTAGAGATGAAGTCAGCAAACCTTAAGCAGTTCATCCTCTGTAGCATTTGAGAACTTCTCATGCAGGGTGTCTTTAAGGACCTTGGAGATGAAACGCATCCCGTAGCTAAAGGACATGTCATTGGACAGTGTGACTCAGAGTTAAATATATGTTGGTTTGAATCATCTCACTGAATATATACTTACGGAATGTTATCTACAGAGACAATTATAGCAGAAAGGAACTTGTCAGTGATCGCCTTCATGCTCTTGATGGAGGCTTCTAGTCTGTTCCGAACTTCTTCATGGGACATTGCCTGCTCAGGTGTTACATCATAAGGCAGCTTACTGTGGACAACAAGAGACCAGGAAAAGAGATTCTGAGGTGATCTTTTGCAGATTTTTTATATAGCTGTGGGTTCCTAAAGGAGATCCTAAAATAAAATGGACTAAACAAGTATCTAAGCTGTGGAGGATAAACTATACAGACTTTATAAAAGACTTTACAAAACAATAAAAGATCATTCTCCAGAGACCGCAGCAAGACAATAGAATAGCATACTGTTGTCTTGCCTTTGTTGTAAATACTGGATATTGTTTAAATAACAAACAGAAATTAAGGAGGACATATAAAAAAATTACTTTTGAATTGAATTAATTGCTTGTGTACAAATAGTTGGGTGTCCGTAAGGCCTTAGCCACTCATCAAATGTGAAGTTAAACAAACAACCAAGTAAATTTTGAAAATAATAATAAATAAATTAATAATAATATATGATGCTAAATAAATAAATAAATAAATAAATACTAAACACTAATAATAAAGAATCTTTTTAGTTGCCCATGAAAGTGGCTTTCGGAGCCGGTCGGAATTTTGCAGAATTGTGACAGCCCAATTTGATTTGTGCATTGCATGGGCCACATATGACAAACTCAATGCCTCTGAAATGAAATGCTACAGACGCTTACTGAACATCAGATTGTTTCACAGAATATCAAACAATGAGGTATGGCTGAGAGTGAACATGGCAGATACTGCAAAAAGAAACAGTGCAGAGTGTTATACAGAGAGAGCTGAAGCATGCCAGACCATAGACTGATCAAAACAACTCCCTTTGGCATTATTGAAAGTCTGAACAAACTTGGAAGACCTAAGAGAGAATAGCAAGATGACATTAATGCAAGGTGCAAGATGATCCAGCCATCCATCCATCCGTCCATTTTCCTCTGCTTATTCAAGGTCGGGTTGTGGGGGCAGCAGCTCAAGCAGGGAACCCCAGACTTTTCCCCAGCCACTCCGTCCAGCTCTTCCGGAGGGATACCAAGGTGTTCCCAGGCCAGCCGAAAGATGCAGTCTCTCCAGCGTGTCCTGGGTCATCCGGCTGGGCCTCCCTCCCAGGGGGACATACCCAGAACACCTCACCAGGGAGGCATCCTAACCAGATGCCCATGCCACCTCATCTGGCTCCTCTAGATGCGGAGGAAGAGCAGCTTGACTTGAGCCCTCCGGGGTGACCAAGCTTCTGACACTATCTCTACGGGCGGCATTCTGCCGCAAGACTCTCCACCGCATAATGAGGGCAGCTGAGAAGATCATCGGAACCTCTCTTCCCTCCCTGCAGGACATTTACAGGACCCGCAAAGCCCTCCGCATAGCGGGGGATGCCACCCATCCATCACGCAGCCTCTTCAGTCTGGTGCCATCAAGGATGAGACTGCGGAGTCTGCGGGCCAGGACTAGCCGACTCAAAGGCAGTTTTATTCATCAGGCTGTCAGGAATCTGAACTCTCTGCCCGCTCTGCCCCCTCTACCTCTTCTCTCCTCTGCCCACCTGAACTCTGACGCCCCACAAACATGCACACACATCAATACTCACAGACAGACAGACAGACAGACACACACACACACACACACACGCACACATACTCACACACACCAAACTCAGGGTCGTACCAGCCACTTGAGCAGCATTGGGGTTTTGTCATCTAATGTATGTCTTATTTGCCTTGGTTCTCTGACCTTGACTATGTTGCACACGTCACCTGATCTTTGATATTTGCACATTCAATTCATAATTTTAATAATGTATATACCATAGTTTTATTTAGCTTTTCATATTGATATTATTTGTACTGTCTTTTGTAGCACCGTGGGCCCTTGAGTATCGTAATTTCAATCATCTGTATGTGTTACGCATATAGAAGAATTGACAATAAAAGCACCTTGAGATCCCGGACACCCTGTGGAGGAAACTCATTTCGGCCGCTTGTATCCGCGATCTTGTTCTTTCGGTCACTACCCACAGCTCGTGACCGTAGGTGAGGGTAGGATTATAGATCAACCGATAAATCGAGAGCTTTACCTTTCGGCTCAGCTTCTTCTCCACGACAGACCTAATCCACATCACTGCAGATGCTGCACCGATCCGCCTGTTGATCTTCCGCTCCACTCTTCCCTCACTTATGACCAAGACCCTGAGATACTTGAACTCGTCCACTTGGGGCACTTTCCGACTGAGGACCATGGCCTCAGATTTGGAGGTGCTCATTTTCATCCCAGGCACTTCACACTCTGCTTTGAACCGTTCCAGCGAGAGTGGGAGATCACAGCTTGACGAAGCTATCAGAACTACATCATCTGGAAAAAGCAGCAATGTGATACTGATGTCACCAATGTTCCCTCTAATTTTCCATGTGTCTGGGCAGACACACAATCTCCTTGAGCGCACTGAGGACCACTGTGAGCAACATCAGATGTGCCCGCTGTGGCCACACACCAGTATGACACCTGTTCAAAACCTTGGATCATAACAAGTTGCATGGCTTATTTTGATTTTGATAGCAAGTAAAATATTGTCTTTAAGAACTTTAACTTGTTTGGGGTCAGATTTTGCTTTGTGTGACAGCTCGTTCTTTTTCTCCGTCTTTTGCGCTCTCCCTCAATAATGTACCGATCCCCTGTCCCATCGTGAGTCTTCGTACAATTCCAACAGCTTTCAAATGACATTTCTGCTGAATATGACACTTGAGGTAGTCCAACCTCCATTCAGTCCACATTTTTTCCTCCTAAAACTCACTTGCTACTTTGGCTTCGCTGCATGTTTTGCAGAGTACACCTTTCTCACTCGAAAAGGAAAAAATCTCACCCAGTTTCATCGCTTGTTCTTCTATTTGCACCTACTCCGACAGCCATTCCATCTTAAAAGAACTGCATTTCTTTTTCACTTAGGCTTGATGAGTGGATGTGTCGCTGCCCGTTCGTTTCGCCATGATAAGGGGTTAGCGTTTGTGTCTCTTAAGTCCGCCGCACTGTTGTTAGCTCGCTAACCTGCACGGCGCGTATGGGCAGGGCACATAAGCAAGCATTGTCAATGCTATGTAGCGTAAGTGAACCGTATCGTATCATTGGCTGGGCGCCTGTCGCTCACTGAGTTACATTGCAAAATGGTACAGAAAACAATATTATTGGTCTAATTAATTAGATTATATCAGGTGTAAAATCACACATTAGTTAATACGTTTCTGTTGAATTGTATTTTTTTGTGCAGCATAGATTTTCTTGTGTGCTGAGTATGTGCTAGCGATGTGCCATTTCGCAGAGGTAGGAGTTGAAGCTCCTCCTGACAGTGGACTTTGCCAGATGTTTCCTGCCAGGTCGGACCTGCTTCTTCCTCCACCATCGCAGCCAACTCACCACCAGGTGGTGATCGGTTGACAGCTCCACCGCCCATCTCTTCACCCTAGTGTCCAAGACATGCGGCAGCAAGTCTGATGACACGACCACAAAGTCGATCATCGAACTGCGGCCAAGGGTGTCCGGGTGCCAAGTGCACCTTATGTCTGAACACGGTTTTCGTTATCCAATCCAATCCAAAAAGAGCACAGAGGTCCAATATCAGAACAACACTCGGGTTCTGGTCTTGGATGGATGGATGATTTTGTCTGGACAGATTCTGTTTATGTGATTTCTTGACTGGAGGTAATCAGGCTTGGGTGTGATCAGTAAAAATTAACCAAAAATTGTGATTAGCCACAATTAATTCATGATTTAACAAATTACTTTTCCACACAGGGCCAGGTAACAGATTTGTTTTCCTTAATGAAATCACCATGTAAAAATAGCATTTAAGTTTACTTGGGTTATAGTTGTCTGATATTTACATTTCTTTGATTATCTGAAACAAAGTAGCGAAACTATGCAAAAAGAAAAGAATTTGAGAAGGGGTTCAATACTTTTTTACAGCACTGTAATGATCTTTGGTGCTATTTTGACAAAATCATGTCACAGACATGTTATTAAAACACCTGTAGACTGTTTTAAATAGTGAAAAAAAAACGTATTTGTATGTTGTTTACATTCATAGATTGACTTGAATCTTGGGGGGGGAAAAAAGACATCTGTCAAGTACCATTGAATTTTTGACTTCGATCAGTTTGTCTACTTCATGGTAAAATCTGTTAAACTGTCACTTGTATTCCAACACTGACAACCTCCCCTCTATCTCACCTGGCCTCTCCGGTCTGGGTTTCCATCTGGTTGACCCAGCTCTTATAGATGTCCACTGGGTCAGTCTTGACGTTAAGCGTTTTGTCATCCATGATCTCCTTCACAACCGGTGCCAAGATCTGTCTCAGTGCATTCTGGCCCCTCGCACCTCGGTGGAAACTTACCACCATTTTTATGACAGTTGGATTTCCTGTGACAATCTCCTTCATCTGGTCAACTTTTGACCTGCAGAAAGTTAATTAACACGGGGGGGTTATGCTACACCTTTTTGACACAGAGTTTTAAGGTTAATATTCCAGAATATGTCATGTTTACATTTATAATAAATGCATTTCATCTCATCAATTAATTTTGTTAATTTCACTCCACCAATAACAGGAATCAAGTTTTCATTAGTTGTGAGCCAAAATAACATTTTTCGGTCACCTTTTAACTGAAGAATATTAACTTTCACTCACCTTTGAAATATCCTACGACGAGCTCGATACAAAGGTATTTAAATTAGGGCTAGGACGTTCATTTCAATGAATTACAGAAAAAAATAAAGAACTCATTTTATCAGTTTTTTTTTCCTGGACTCCAGGAAGCAAAATAACTTTTCACATTGCCCTATTTGCCCTATTTCCTGGTACCTCTATGACACTGAGGCACAAAAGAAGGGACATCAGCATGCCTGAACGAATGACACAAGACTACGTTGTTTGGCAAATGGAAAGAAATTGCATCGTTGTGCAAATTGTGCAACAAAGACTTTGCCTATCACCAAAGCACTCCAAGCCAACGCTATCACATTAATGCAAAACGTTGCAATGAGAATAGACAACGGGGCTAACGTTAGCGCCAACAGTACAAGCAAGGCTGGTTTGTCTCAGCAAGTGGCTGAAAGAGGAGAAGAAATAGAACTGGTGGTATTATGGGTTATATGGGTATGACATAAATATGGCCTGTATTGCAATAGAGATTCTTGCTGTTGATGAAGTGCTTGAGTTTACAAACACAATTTAAAATCATAAATAAAATCTAACGTCACTTCGTGATTTAGAGCAGGGGTGT